>NW_016830476.1:515225-572547 GCF_001698545.2 Rhinopithecus bieti
CGGCTTTGTTTGCCTACTTAAGCCTCAGCAATGGCGGGTGCCCCTCCCCCAGCCTTGCTGCTGCCTTGCAGTTAGATCGCAGACTGCTGTGCTAGCAATGAGGAAGACTCCGTGGGCGTGGGAACCCTCCCAGCCAGGTGTGGGATATAATCTCCTGGTGTGCCCGTTTGCTTAAAGCGTGGTATTGGGGTGGGAGTTACCTGATTTTCCAGGTGTTGTGTGTCTCAGTTCCCCTGGCTAGGAAAAGGGATTCCCTTCCCCTTGTGCTTCCCAGGTGAGGCGATGCCTCGCCCTGCTTCAGCTCTCGCTGGTCGGGCTGCAACAGCTGACCAGCACCGATTGTCTGGCACTCCTTAGTGAGAATAACCGAGTACCTCAGTTGAAAATGCAGAAATCACCTGTTTTCTGTGTCACTGGCGCTGGGAGCTGGAGACTGGAGCTGTTCCTATTCGGCCATCTTCCCCAGATTGTTATTCACTGTCCTAGCACCAATTATTGAATAGCTTAATGTTTTTCTACTGATCTCTATGGTACTTCCCTGCCATATTTACATGGGCATGTTTCTGGGCTCTGTTTTCTGTTTCATTGGTCTATTTTTCTTACCCAGGGTAAGAATACAGTTGATTCTTGTTATTTACAGTACTTTTATAAAGTTGCCATGAACAGTGAGTTAGTGAATATTGAAATTGTTACTCCTAGGGGAAATACAGGGTTAGGTTCCTGCGAGCCTCTGATCATAACATTTTGTCAAGTGATCAATAGATAATTTTGTTTTATATTAGTTTCTGTGTAAATATATTTAATATGTATCATTGATTCGTTAACATTGAATTCACTGCAAACAGCCCTACATTCATGCCTGAATAAAGTGATCTAATTGTGTATTTTCTCCATAAGGCATATTGCAGCTTCTTCGTGCTTTTGAAACACTAGATGGCATTTCAACACTACCCTTGGGGACCACTTAAATAGTGAAGTCACCAACCAAAAGCACAAAAATATGAAAAGCATGGCACTGGATAGATCATGGAAAGGACACTTGTTTATATTGTGAAAGCTGAAACAAGAAGGCATAGTGCCACCTTGTTCTACCTCAGCAGGGAACATACATGTTGAACAACTCAAATTTTTTGTTACTTTGTGCTTATCTGCAAATGACCACGAAAATGCTGCAAGTGTTGATTTTGTGGTAACGAGTACCTTTTGGCAAGTAGGGAAAATTGCAGATAGGGAATTTGTGAAGATTGAGACTCAACCTATGAAATACTGGGAGAGAGGCAGTTTTTTAGGAAACTTAGCATTAGCACTTTCCCCTCTCTGTCATATTTACACATATCTTTATAGCATTTTATTTTAAGAGAATAATGCTATGAATCTTTCCAATACTAAGTGTTCTGATAGATGCCATTATGTCAATAAAGAGACTTCTTTTTTGAGAATACCTTTATTTATAATCATGTTATTATTTACTTCATAGGTAAATTGAAGCAAATAATTGTAGGAAATAATTGCAACTCTTAAAATGTTGAAAACAAGTCTAAACTATTAAACTTTTATTATATGAGTATTGTATTAGGATCATATTTTCTCTTAGGCATTATTAATAACTTAAGGCATAAGTTTTGTAAAGGCAAATACCATTTGGAGGTTGAAATTTAAATATTGGCTCTATTAGTCCCTCATTAGTGACGATTTTCCTCATGACCGTTGATAAAGGATTCCAAGAAAAAGATGAATGAAGACTGTATACATCGTAAATCAGATCTCCCACTAAATGTATTTATTGAGACTTGGCTGTTTTATCCCTCATGATTTAAGATCCTCAAGTGAATTATTTGCATTAATTTGGTAAGTGCTGAGAGTAAGAATCAGAAATGGTAGACCTCACCTATATTCATCTTTTTTATATAGCATACACTATATTCCTGTGTTTTTCCAAAATGTTTATTTTGTAGTAAAATGTAGATAACATAAAATTTATCATTTTAACCATTTTATAGTTTAGTGGCATTAAGTACATTCACATTGTTGTGCAACCATCGCCATCAATCAGCTTCAGAATTTCTTCTTTTTCCAAACTGAAGCTTTGTACCTATTAATTAATAACTCCCCATTCCTCATGCCTTCTGGCTCCTAGCAGTCACCATTCTACAGTCTCAGTGAACTTACCACTCAAGTTACCCCATGTAAGTGGAATCATACACCATTTGTTCTTTTGTGTCTAGCTTATTTCATTTAGCATCATGTCTTCAAGGTTCATATATGTTGTAGCATGTGTCAATTTTTTTTAAAGCTGATAGTATTCCATGGTATGTATCTGCCGCATTCTGTTTATCCATTTATCTACCTTTTGACTATTGTAAATAATACTGCCATGAACATTAGTGTACAAATAGGTTTTGACTCTTGCTTTCGATTCTTGGGTAGATTCCCAGAAGGGGAATTGCTGGGTCATATAGTAATTCTATGCTTAAGTTTTTGAGGAACAATCATATTTTCCACACCAGTTGTACCATTTACGTTCCTACCAGCAGTGCACATATATTAATCTTGAGTTACTGAGCAGCACCTATTGTTCTGAAGTATGGCATAAATTTTAACTCTTGCATATGAGTTGTAAGGTATAGTATGGGTACAAAAATCATATATTCAGTATTAAATCTTTTGTGGTTGTGGTTTTTGCTGAATAATTTAACTTGTAGTGGTAAATATTTCTGACTGCGACATGATGGCACCTCTTTTGGAATCTCTGTGGAGTAGATAAAATTATGTATTCTAGCTGTAGCTATGAAGAATTTTTGTTTCTAAAGTACTTTGATTTCAGAGTTTATTAATAAACCTACTTTTCATATTACATAAAATATATTTGGTATGCACAATCAGAAGTGATTAGAAAACCTACTGATTAGCTCATTTATGGGGTGTCAGTTATATGCAAGGTTCCAGCATATCATAGATGCAAAGAACCATTAGGATATGGTTATTACTCTCAAGAGCTAAACAGTTTGAAGACACAAGACAAACACATGAAAGTTACATTGCTACACATGAAAAATAAGGGTATATTATTTAAAATGAAAAGATGACATGCCAGTATGTGATTAATCGCCCACTGAGTATTTGCAGGCAAGATTAACATGAGCTTAGCTCAAAGGAAACACCACTATTGGGAGAGGTATCTGAAAATGCTTCATCTCTAAAGTATATTTTGAGTAGTGTGTTGAAGGATGCATAAAATTCAGATAGGTGGAGAGGTAAGGGCAAGCTTTTCCAATTAAGGAGGAATAGCATAAATGTCAGACATTTTTACTGTGCCAACTCATTAATTGGCATTAATTTAGCATAGGCCTTGGACCTAAAAATTAGATTAAATCTATTTAACAAAAATTGCAAGTTAGTCCTCCAGCTCTGCATTCTGTTCATGCTACCATGTTCACTGAATGGTGATGGTAGTAGTAATAGTGGTAGCAGGAGATGTAACAGTTAGCTAATATTTGTTAAGTGCTTTCTATGTGCCAGGCACTTTGCTAATCACCCTTTACCAATATTATCTCCATTCATTCTTTGGTAACCCTGTGAGCTAGGAGTTGCGGGCTACTACCCCTTCCTGTGAATGAAGAAGGGTAGACTTAGAGTACTTAAGTAACTTGCCCACAGTTACACAGAGTAGTGGAATCAGTCAGGATTTACATCCCCAGGGAGTTTAGTTTTAGAACCAGCATTTATTACCATTGGGCAATATTGCCATAGCACTAAATGTAGGAGGGGCTAGTGAAAAAAAATGTGGATTTTTTTTTTTTTTTAATGACCTGCAAACTTTTGCAACCTTTATGCGTGATTGATGTTTCAACATTCTGGCAATCCCTGGTTATTAGTCAGGGTAGTTTGTAAACTGCTCTGAAAAGCTGTAGAGTGATGAACTGGTGGTCTGTTCCTAATGAGGCTTTTCCTTAAACATGATGGCTTCTGTAGCTGCTGAAGAGCACAGATAATGGGAGTAATCTGTTCTGTAAACAGCTAAGTAATGACCTTAAACTTGTGTGTTCACAGCGGAAAGAAAACATGCATATACAATTTTCTTCTGATGAAACCTAATATATTCAAGAAAAGATTCTTGCTTTTGGAAGGATGGAAAAGTTGGGAATAATTTTTTCCCCTTTGATGATTAGACCAGTCAGTACTATTGCTTAATTTTTTGGCTCAGTTACTTTGATGTGGTTACAAGAGGAATTTTGGTTGTAATGGATTTCATACATTTTTGTAAATTATGTTTCCATGTCTTCTGTGTGATGTTGTGTACTGTTGACATGAAATACTCCTTTTTTGGTAAAGATGGAATGGCTTGACAGATTAGAGCTACAGAAAGTATGACTTAGCATGCTGGTAAGGCCACAAAAACCCAAACAAGTTCCCCCAGTTTCGTATCCTGTAAATAGAGATAAGTTAGTTTTTCTGTTTCAGAGAGTGCTTATGGAAAATTACTAGACTTTAAAATGATTGTTAATCTCAGTGCAGGGACATTTGGTTGGGGGACATCAGTTCAAGAGTAAATGTATCTGATCCTGCTTTGAATAAATGTAACTTTAAAGCCTTGGGATTTTACCAAATTGAATCTGGGCCAAATAGAAAGGTAGGAGCGGATGTAAATTTGTTTGTAAAGGAGTTGGGGATGTGTGTGGTGGGGCAGGGTGAGGGTGGAGGGATGGGCAGGCAAGGTTGAAGTCTCCTTGGAAGCCCTTGGAGTAAAAGTCAGTGAATGTTAAACCTTTTGGTTGTTTTGTTGCTGAAAGTATATGCAAAGTGTTTTTGTCTTATATTTCAGAATGTCTAATTTAATAGGGATATAGACAGTTGGTTTAAACCAGCATTTTTGGATGAGGAGAGGCTATGGAAATGAAGAAAGAAGTGTTTAGAAATATCACACAAACAGGTACTTCAGTCTAAATAGTAGTATTGTCTTAATTTTTTTCCCCTCATATTTCTCATCAAAATCATGACATTCTGGGGCTAGCGTATTTGGATCAGAAATTTCAAGGGCTGTGTTTATGTATTTTGGTGGACTACAAGCATGAGAGTCAGTCATAGTTGCTAAGGTGCAGTTATTGATGAAAAAAGTTTGTGTCTTTGTTCAACATCTAAAGTGCCTTAAACGCAGTATAGTTCTTTAGTAGAAAATATAGACAGCTCTGAGGCTGTACTTCTCACTATAACATAGTCACAGTTTTAGATATCTTTGTCACTAATACAATGAAATAAAGAATTTTTGATAGGTATTTTAATGTTTGTAGTGCTTTTAAGGAGAAGCATAGTACTGTGATACAAGAAGAGGGTGGTAGTGGCTGACTGATAGCATAATTAAAGGAACAATCAGGAGTCCAAATTCACATTTCATCTGGCAGTGCTGGATTTCAAAAAACCTCCTACCAAGAAAGGTTGATGTGCCACATTACTATACTTGTGTATAGTGTAGCATATAGTTGAGTAAGAGACTTTGAGACACAGGGTGGTTCTTAGTAGGGTGTGAAATCGTGGTGGCATGGTGTGTTATGATAAGGGATTTATCAGCTACACTCATTTTGCTTTTAGAATGCTAAGAGTTAAGTTAGTGAATTGGCTAACTATAATTCTACGAAATAGTGCTAAAAGTTTATTAGAATTAGTTGATTTTCCTTTTCATCCAAAGAGAGCATCCACTTAGCTATATTACATAATGCTCAACGGTAATAACTGAGATAGAATCACAGGTATAGATACTTCGGGATAAATGAAATTGGAAGTGCCATACAGAATGAGACCATCCAGCCTAATTACGCTGACTTGGTCAATGTCCCGGAAGTGTTTATATGGGAGAGATAGCTGTCATTCATGGCTTCAGCTCCAAAAACTTACTAATGGAATACTTTATAAACCTTAAAAATGATTAGGTAGGTATGCACTTACTGACATGGAAACTTTTTCATGGACTATTTTGCAGAAAGGCAGGTTATAAAACTATATATTCAATCTTTGTGTAAAAAATATGTATCTACATAGCATGAAAAAAATGGTCTGGAAGGATACACACCATGAGGTGCATCCTCAGGCTTCACATGCTTGCGAAATCTAAACCAAAGTCTCCTGGTGTGGATGTGGCTCTGTGCTTCAGATATGAAAAGCTTTTGATGATACTTATTTACATTATTAGCTTAGCTAATAAAAAGGGAAACTACATGGCGGGGTTACTGGTTTTGCCATTGTTGTTATTTACTTATTTTCAATTGGAAATTGTAAAAAATTCAGAATGAACATTGTATTATTATTATTATTATTATTATTATTGAGATGGAGTGTGGCTCTGTCACCCAGGCTGGAGTGCAGTGGCATGATCTCGACTCACTGCAACCTCTGCCTCCTGGGTTCAAGCGATTCTCCTGCCTCAGCCTCCCGAGTAGCTGGGACTACAGGCACGTGCCACCATGCCTGGCTAATCTTTGTATATTTAGTAGAGACGGAAACCGTTTCGCCATGTTGGCCAGGCTGGTCTCGAACTCCTGACCTCAGGTGATCCGCCTGCCTCAGCCTCCCAAAGTTCTGGGATTACAAGCGTGAGCTATCGCGCCCACCAAACATTGTATTTTTTAAAAGCAAATATTTAGAATAAAGCTCGTTAGTAGCCCTTTATTCATTGATCTATTTCATCTTTCCTGGAGGGAAAAACATATATACCTATGCTTTTCCAGAATAAATTAGTCTTTTTGGGGATACTCTTGTGCTGCAGATCAGAAAGACTGCTTTAGAAAACAAAACAAAAATTCCAGCTACCTAAATTGTCTAAGAATCTGGCAGAGTTTGGATACAGTGGATAATTGTTCATAAGAATAAAGCTTTTTGGAGATGAGGTTAGAAGAAGAGTTCACAAAGTGAAAATTTAATGGGTTTTAAAACAAAAAACAAAACAAAACTTGCAAAATTGAGAAAGGTAGCAATCCTGAGCGGTTCTTTGAAGACAGCTAGGAGATTTTCCTCCTGTGGCTTCGTTTTCTTAGTTTTGCTGACCTCCCCGACCCCTGCAAAGTCAGAGGCAATACATTTCTCTTTTGTCTTTTTTCAAAAAAAAAAAAAAAAAAAAAACTCTTTCTTAACCCTTGTTTTTTTCCACCAACTGTCCCACCTCATCCACTTTCATTTAAGCCTCTCAAAGGTATGATTGCTACTCTTTTCTCGGCTTATTTACTGAACTCCCTATTCTATGGATTCTCTTCCCTTAACTGTACTGGAAGTGCTTCTCCTAAGGTGAACAAACTCTTAGTTGCCCAGTCCTTTACTGATTTTAAATTCTCATTTTGACCTCTGTATTCTGCATAAAGATCAATAACCCTCATCCTTGCACTCTAGTCATGGTAATCTCTCAGAATTTTTCTTCGTTTTATCTTTGCAGGATAAAGTCTAGCCCAAGAAAGGTCAGTCATGACCTTACTGACCACTGTCACCTCCACAGTTGAATCTCCTTTCCCCACCTGTCAGCACATATATTTTATGTTTCAGCAGTACAGCTGATAACGCTTGTTTCTGGTCTCTTGTAGTTGTTCATGTGCTGTTGTTTCCTGTGCCTGGAATGCCATTCCTCACCTTGTCAGCTAACCTTTATCTTTCAAAATGGCTCAGGATTCACCTACTTCCTTGATCACACTTCTGAAAGTTAATCACTTCCTATGTTTAATTCACTATTTCTTGTCTGGCTTATTTTAGATATGTGTTATGTATCTCCTTCTAGAGTGTGGATGCCCTGAGGGCAGAGTGTGGATTTTATTCCTTCTCACTTTCTTTAGTGCTTAGCATAGTGTGTGGCGTAGATTTAGCATCTGGTACATGCTTGTTGAACTGAACTAAATGAAACTGAGCTCTATGAAGGCACACATTTAAAAAATAAATGAATGGGGAAATAAACCTAATTGGGAGAATTTGTTAAGATATAAAAATGAAAAGAGATGGCAGAGAAAACAAAATATATTAGTTGTCTGCATTTTTACTAAACAATTGGTAAGGAAACTCTCATTCTCAGGTTGTCTTGTGAAGAAAACAATTACCCAAGTGGATAGCAAATCACTAGAATGAAATGTCATCTGACCCAAGGAACCTAAAGGTGAAATTGTGGAGCCTTTGACAAATTGTTTGCCTGAAGTTTTGTTTCCAAATAGTGGTAGCAAAATATTGGCAGGTGGCTTTTAGAGTGTAGTTTCTTCTGCACTTCTCTGATGAATAGATATGATTGATTTCGTTGAATACAAATGGGTCCTTGTCAAATAACTGAAAGTAATTTTAAACTACTTGAGAGTATTTTCCTTTTCTCCATTTTTGTGAAAGCTATGAAAACTTCTTGAAAATTTAGCCCCATCCTAAATTAATGCATATTTTGAATTATTGTGATTTCTTTTTCAAAAGCACAAATCAGTTCCCAAGTATCTACTATTGTAGTAACTTGAAACCTGCAGAAATGGCTTCGTGCTGCAGGAAGCACCTCTTTCCTTTTTTAACCTCTACAATCAGAGGTGACAGGGAGACCTGAATCTCCCAGCCATCTTAAGGCATCACATCTCCTTAGCTTATGGCTCCAGAATCAGCATAATTTGGCTCAAATTTTGGTAATTTGGATGAAAGATTTGGGTAACTTGTATTAACACATTTAACTTGGCTAGCAAAGGAAATGGAACTGTGCAAGCTGAGGGTATTCTTCCAGCCCTTTGATACACCCCATAGTGGACCCCTGTGAAAGCCATGGTAAAGAAGGGCAGAACGCTGCTGTGGCCCTGGCAGCCTGCTCACCTTCATCTCATTCTCTCCTTTTAGTTTCACTGCGGTTTGGTTCTCAGGCTTGGATATGTTTTGTTTCTGCTTGCTTTTTCTGTGCTGTTGCTGTTTTACAAAATTATGCATTTCTGTTTAGCCATCTATTTTATTTCTCTTTTCTTCCTCACTCCCCAGTTTCTTCAAAATTAATATTTTATATTCTACATACACAAATTCCAATTTGGAATTTTAAAAATAGAAATACTATAATAATGAAGACATTAAAAAACCCTTTGACAAATTATTAGGTCATTTCCAGATACATTACTAAAAAACATTTTACATTTCAAAAAGATGATGTATGCACATGGTGAATTCAAGTTGTTCAAAAGGGTAAACATTGGAAAGCAAATCTTTCGTATTCCTCCGGAGATAGTCTATGCATATACAAGCAGATAAATCTATTTTTATAAGATTTAAAATGTATATTTTGGCACTCTGTGGGGTACTTTTTATATCTTTTGGAATTAGCTAGTGAGGCTGGCCGTATTTGTACTTTATGAATTATACTACTCTACGTTGTTTCTTTGTGAAATAAGTATTGACCTTGCGTACTTATTGTACAAAAAGATCTATCTTATATGTTTCCCAGTGTTAGTGGTCGGACATGGCCTACTTTCTGTTGTGTTGAGCTTCAGACAACTTTCAGTTGTGCTGAACTTCTTACCCAACCCATTTATTGGGAACATAAAATACAAATTGTTTGTGTACTTAACCTCAACAGTGGTTAAGAGTACTTAGGTGACTGGATGTTTTGTTCTGATTTTAATGTAGTTGGCAAAAGTGTACTGAGCACCTTATCCTCCAATTCATACGTTATCCTGACTTTTTCCAAGCACTTTACAAGAGTATATTACAGTCAGGATCTTGAGGCACAAACGAATTGAAATTTTCACAGGCCTACTTCACAACTTAGTAATGGAAGCAAGCAATATCACCAAAGATCCCTGGCTCTCTGGCTTTCAGCACCAATTGAGAGCAGTTTTACAAATGTATTAGAACTCTGCCAACTTTAGAGGTAGGCTGACGTAATTTGATACCTGTTAATTTCCAAAATGTCATAGATTACCATCCCACCCCTAAAACCTTTTAAAGGCTCTAGTGAAAGATCTTTCTGCATCCTGTATTTCCTCATTTTCAATCTGTTGGTTTTCAGCCTTTTCCCCACCTACTGTTCCTCCTCAGACTGCCCCAACAGATTTTGAGTAGAGTTACATTACGAATCCATTTCACAATCTTGATGTTCTAATTCAAAACCTATGTATTAATGTGTGCCCATCTGCATTCCTGGAAAGCTAATCCAGTAGTGCATCCTGGAAAATGGCCAATGAAGGCGCTTGGTGTTGCTTTTCAGTCTTAAAACAAAAACAAAACAAAACAAAAAAGTATTAAAAAAAATCCTATTTGGAAGAGGATCATGGGACCATGAGGGAAAGCTTTTAAGTTCCCATGTTTGCTTGCTTACTAGCACTTTAACTTGAATACGTCTTTCCTACCATCCCTTGGTTTCTCTATATTTAAATTGTATATAAGAGTACTGCCCTTGAATTGTGTAAGTTTGAGTTTAAGTAGTTCTGAAGCCTCCAGATAAAAGGTGCTGCTTAAACTCAGTGATATTATTTTGACAGTGACAGTTCACCCTCCCCACACACTTTTTATTCTTTTGATCTGCTGATTGTATGAAAGATAACAATATAACTTCTTTGGCTTTTTTGTTAAAATTTCTAAAATTCTTTTGGCATTCTGCTTGAGACAGGTTTTTTTTTTTTTTTTTTTAATAGCTATGGGCCTGTCTCTAGTGGCATAGTCCCTGCTCTGTGTTGTCTGCTGTTGGAGATGAGGAGTTTACGTTGAAAAAGAACTTTCAACTTGAAGTTCCCAAAGCCGTAGCTGAACACAACACAGTTCAATTTCGACACACTCAGTGTTGGAATAGAGGGCAGCTGCTATGTAAATACTTAACACTGTGTGGATAGAAAGAACAAAGTGTCTTGTACTAAAACAAACTCTATCTTTTAGCTTACAAATGGGAATTTTGAGCAAAGGGCAGCCTTCTATTTTCAAGGTCACTTTACTCATGATGACATTGATGCCATTTATCATGAAAATTTTTGTTCAGTGGTTGGGCATGTGCTCAGTGAGCATCTCCTGTGTTCTAGGCATTTGTAAATTGCTTCCACAAAGTCCAGTAGATCATGGTCCTGGTAGTAATCTAGGAAATGAGCCAAGTTGAACAACCACTTTTATATTCATACTTTTTTCAAATTCTTATTACAGACCTGAGAGGAAGGTTTAGACCATACATAAGTGAGAAAATTAAACTAGAGCGAGATTAGGTAATTAGCCTGTGGTTTACCCAGCTAGGGAAAGAGCTTACATTTCCTGTGTCCATGTGCTTTCTATTATACTACAGCTTCCTCTTAGAATTAACATTTATATATTTTAGAACTTTACAATGGCCCTGTAATCCAAATAGTGCATTTGTATGTTTTAGGGCTCTACAGCAACCCTGTAATCCAGGTAGAGATGTTAATACCTTATTTTATAGTTGAAGACATTTGAGATAACACTGACTTGCCTGATGGCACAGAACTTTTATGTAATCAGAACTGGGTGGGGCGTAGACCTACCCTTCATACTGAATTCTCTGCCCTTTCTTCTCAGCACCTGAGAGGCTAGCAATTTTAATACTCGGCAACATGTATCAAACCGTTACCATGTATAATAAACTATGCCTGATGCTATGAATTGATACTGAAAGAAATAGGATTACACACTTCTACTCCCTTTTCTAATGTAATGGTAGAGATAGGATAATCACATAAGAAAAATACCTAACGTTCGTTATAATTAAACAATATAAGCAAAAGTAAACCAGTAACTATAGTGAAGTAAATATGTCACCACTAATGGGAAGCAATTTGAAGCATTATCTGGCTAAAATCAAACAGCCTTCTGAGAAGCTTTTCAGTGCTCGTTCCTTCTGGTTTCTTCTAGGAAAAAGTACAGGTAGTGATGTTTCAGCCTCTTCAGGGCTACTGGCTTCTTCCTTGTAATCTATAACCATGTTCAGGTCTCTCTTATTTTAAGATATAAAATCTTGACAGTTGCCCGGATTCCCTACTATCTTATCATCCCATCTTCCTTCTCCACTCCCAGCAAAACTTCTCAAAATGTTGGCTAAACACTCTTCTCTCTGGCTGTTTTCTTTCTTTTTCTTCATGACTCTGCTTCCTCTTCCTGTCCCTTAAATATCAGTGACTATTGTGTTATTGTTCTTATTCATAACATTTTGTATATCATAATGGTGTCCAAATCTTCATCTTTAGCTCATTTTTCTCATTCAACTCCAGATTGTTTCCCTGGATATTCCACAGGCACTTCAAATTGAACACGTGTAAAGTGGAATTCATCATTTTCTTCTATACAACTGGCTCTGTTCCTGCTTTCTTGTTTGTTAATGGTATCACCAGTCACCTGGTCACCTGAACTAGAAACCTGGGAGTCATTTTTGACTTTACCTTCTCCCTCAGTCCCTGTAATTTTTGAATAGTTTGCTTTTTAACATGATCATGAATATGCCTCTGCTTTCTATTTATTCTACCACTGAATCACTTCAAGCTCTCACGATCTGTCTGCTGTATTCTGGCAGTATCTTCCTAACTCTTCCCCCTACCTTCAGTCTTGTTTCCCTCATATTCACCAGCTCCAGGATGAGTTTTCCCTAAAAATTAGGTGTTGTATTCCCTTCCTTAAAACCTTTCCGTTTTTTCCGTTTCCTATAGGATAACATTAAACCTCCTAACGTGGTATACAAGATCTCCTTTGAGGTTCCTATTTAGATGCTCCGGACGATGTCTAACATCGAAAGGCTGCTTTGGCAACATCAGATATTTTGTGCTTACTCATATATACCATAATACATTTTGACTGCCATTCCTTTTCTTATGTCATCCCTTCTTTTGTACGTATATCCTTCTCCCTTCTGATTATTTTAGAAAAAATGCCTGATACCTAATAGTTGAAATTACAGAGGTCAATTTTAGTTGCCTATATTTTGATTAATATTTAATATGGTCATAGGACAGCCGTTTAAGTAATGAGTTATCAGGTTGTCAGAAGTTAGCATGTTGTTTAATATTACCTGTTTTAATGTATGCATGAGTCCTTTTCAGTACTCATCTTCTCAGATGCTGGAGTCATTCAATGTTTGGACCCTTAGCTGATGCTAAACAGAAAGGACCCTACCCAAACTCAGAACTAAAAAAGATGACATTTTGTATTATTTAGGAGTAGGTCCAGTTATAGGTAACTAAAAAATTGAGAAGAACAATGGCTTAAGCAAAGTAGGTTGTTTATCTGTCACTGACATTTCCAGAGATATGTACAGTATGGCAGCTCAGTTACATGAAGTCCTCAGCAATGCCAAGCCCTTTCAGCTCTTCGTTCCGCTTTTCTTAGTGTATATTCCTTGGGTTCACTGTCTGGTGGTATCAGTTTTCTAGGCAACAGATGGAGGAAGAGACAAAGAAGGAGGGCAAATGGCACACTCTGGTCATCTCTTAAGGATGACTCCTAGGAGCTGCCACAGAATACTTGGTTTCTATCCCATCAGCTAGAACTTAGCCAGCACTCATTCCCAAATACAGTTATCCAGTTAAAGGTTCTTTGACTATGGAAGAAGATAATGGATTTTGAGGGACAGATATTAAAGGATTCATCCAAACTATTTAGCTTGGTGTTCAATCTGTACGTTTTTCAGATCTTTCTCCAATTACTTATCCACATGAATCCTATGCACCAGCCAAAAGCCTTCTCCTTGCCCTTTTTTGGAAGTGATCAGCTCCTCTTCTAAATCTTGTAATACTTTTCATCTGTATTGCAGATATATGCTCAACTGTTATTGCTATCATTTTTCTGTATATGTAGCTTCCCTAAATTGTAAGCCGTCACCACAGTATATGTTTCTAGGGTCAGTGACCGAGTATCATATGTCTTGCAATGCCTAGTCTAGTACTTTATAAATAATTGGTTTTCAATAAATACTTCTTATGTGAGTAAATACATAATTTGATGATTTCTTGGTTTCTTGTAGCATTTTAAGAAAGAAAGATGGATCAACCTAGTGGAAGAAGTTTCATGCAAGTATTATGTGAAAAATACAGTCCTGAAAATTTTCCTTATCGCCGTGGCCCGGGGATGGGAGTCCATGTCCCAGCCACACCTCAGGGCTCTCCTATGAAAGGTAAGAAAGATGGGACCTAAAACACTTATTTAGTGGAGCTTACTTAGGATGTTAAATCACAATGTTGCCTTGTTTGCAAATGATTTATTTTTAATTACAGTCAAATAATCTTTCCTCTTTGTTATGATTTTAGTTTTCTAAAGAACGTAACAGGACTGGTTTTCCTCCAGATTGACTAAGAGATATTTTAGTTGCATGTGTAGGACAAGAATAAATTTGAGTGATAATATCTCAAATGCATATTCTTTTATGGAACATAGAGGGTACAAAACAGTACAGGACTGGCCTGTGCCCTCCCGGACCTTATAGCCTAATTGGTTTACAAGACATTCACATTTACAAAGGTAAATCAACACAAGATAATTTATGTTGAGCCAAATGAATGGTATAATGACTGGGAAAGAAATTTAAAAGATAATTAATATGATCAAAAAATGATTCAAAGCTGTGAGATTTTAACTAGTCCTTCAAGAATGTAGAATTTGGTTAGAGATGAGATACATTCTAGGAGAGGGATTAGATGTGATCAAAAATCTGTAACTAGAAATGTGCAAGGTATATTTTTGCTTGCCTTTTAGTTTAGCGTTGCAATTGAGAGTTCTTGGAAGGAGTTTTTTTGTAATTATGGGGGATTAATATTGAATCACTGTTTTAGTTCTTACTTTCAAATGTTACTGAGTGTTTACTGTTTCTAAATACAATAATTTTATCTCTGTGTAACCTGAAATGGCAGAGAGAAGTGGATTTCTTGGTAATTTTTTTGGGGGGGGATCCATTCCCATTCTGAGAAATATGTTGCTGAAAGTAGCAAGTTGAAAACCATATAATTTGAGGTCTCCATTAACAAAGTATTACTTTGATGAGTCCTTGTTTAGTACCAAATGGGAAAAGAGTGATTGCATTGTCATGTTTGTCCTTTTTAGTAGAGATTGTAAGAGTGATTTTGTTGACACATGTGTTTTTGAAACAGGCAGTAGTCAAAAGTCATTGCCTCGGTTTGACCAAATTCAATGAATAGTGTAAGACTCTGAAACACTTTCTCCCATTATAGTTATATTTTTAAAGAAGGCTAATTTTCATAAGGGACAAATTCTGTAGGGATATGAAATGGAGATAATTGATAGACAAGAGTGAGAGAGATGTAGAGTTCTGAATGGATCCACTTAAGTGAGGAAGATTTCTTGAATGATATAAACTTAACAGAAGTGATTTAGTAGATTAATGGTTTGAGATGATTTTCAGAGGCACAAAACATAAAGATACACATCAGATAGAGAGAAAAGAGCCATCCAGAATACTTTGGAACTAAATTTAAAAAAGAAAGAATTGAGGCCTGTTAGAAAGTACTGGTAGTCCACACATGAATTTCATAGATCTCTTTTTCAGATGATAAGATGATAGCATGGATGAGGGCTCTGTTGTTGGTAATTGAGATAAACAATCCTGCTACAAGTTAAAGCCTAGAGGACTTTTTTTAGTGGTACTGGTGCAGTACTTCTGAGCTCCTCCTGGGCAATAACTGGCTGTCTCCTCTTAAAATTCAGTACCCTTTGGTCCCATTATATCCTGTATTTTCTAGATCCTTGTGTAATTTCACACAGTTTATTTTGTTTCTTGACAATTCCTGGGGGCTGAACATATGTGGACTAGAATTTGGCTGATATGGAAAGTATTTTGTGTCTCCCATCATTCAGATCGCCTCAACCTCCCAAGTGTACTAGTGTTGAACAGCTGTGGAATAACCTGTGCAGGAGATGAAAAAGAAATTGCTGCCTTCTGTGCTCATGTGTCGGAACTAGATCTTTCTGACAACAAACTCGAAGACTGGCATGAGGTGAAGTTTTTATATTGCTACATTTTGGTGAAAAGCAGCAATAACTCTTGTTTATGTTATATGTTCTAAATTGTGTTCTCACTTGATGTCTGTATGGCTTCTTGTTGTCTGTATATCTTATTGTCTGTATGTCTGTATGTCAAGATGAATAAGGCCTATAATTCCAGTGCTAAGGAGGCTGAGGCAGGCAGGAGGATCACTTGAGCCCAGGAATTCAAGATCAGTCTGGGCAACATAGCAAGAACCCATCTTTAATTAAAAAAAAAAAAGAGGCAAATAACTGACTCTGTCTATGGTGATTTTTTGTTAGCTTTGTTATTGTTAATTTGTTTTTCATCAAGGTGGAAATCACTAAGGAAATTCAGGCATCAAGAGGTTCATTAGTCTTTGTCAGCTTAAACTGCTAACAGTGCATTAAATTTTCTACTGTTTCACTAATTTATGCATCCTATGCTCATTCGCTACTTCTACTTCAATATAAATATTGACTGAATGTTCAGTAATGTAAATTTTACTGAAAATTGACATAAAATTGTTGAAACTGAGATTATAAATATATTTATTTTTGTTATTGAAATTTATTCAAATATTTTACAACTTTTTCTTATGTTATCAGATCCCTTGGGTGGTTTGACATAACTGATGTGTTGACCTCAGAGTAACTATAAACTACACACATAGTTTGTAAAAGTACACAAATACAGTTTTGTAACATTCTCTTATTATTATATATAACATTACCTACCTGCTTATAACATTACCTGATAGAAGCTACCCTGAAGAATAAGATTTAAAATGTTCTTCCTACTTGGTTCATTCTTCTGCCTTAATTTGGGCTCTTACTTTTTGATGTGACTTTAGGAAGACTTTCCTAATGGGTTTTCCTGGATCTGGCTTTATTCTGCTTCCTCTAAGCTGTTTTCCATAGTGCTACCACAGACTCCTTTTAATACATGAAGCATGATTATGACACTGTCCTGCATAAAGGCCTATAGTTGCCTTTCTTTGCCTGGAAACTAAGGTCTGACTCTATAAGCATGGCCGTTCATCATATGGCCCTTTGCTATTTCTAGAACTTTTTCTCCCTCTTTAGCCATACACTTTTACTTGCAGCTCATGATAAACTCGAAATAAAAAGCTTCCTTGCTTTTATTCATTCTGAACCCACTGCTGTCTTTCTTCTCTTGTCTACCTGGCCACTTCCTATTTATCCTTCAAGACTTGGCCCAAGTTGCTATTCCTCTGTGAAATTTTCCCTGGCTATGTCACAGACAGATTATCCCAGAGCACCTACACTATACCAGTATGAAAGGATTTATCACAGTCAGGTGTGATGACTTGCTTACTTCACAGTTTTCCTAATAGACTATGAGCTTATTCCAAGTGGAGATTTTTATCTTTTTTTTTTATCATAAGCCCAGCATACCAAGTAGTCAAATGTTTGTTGAGTGTGTTAATGATTAAATGATTATATTTTAAGAATTGCTCAAGACCCCTTGTTCCAACTTTTCCTGTGATCTTAAGAAGTTCACTTAATCCTTTAGAGCTTTAGTTTGCTCATCTATAAGATAGACTTGCTGATAAAATTAATCATTGAAACACTTAGTAGATATTGAATACTATACAAATTCTAAGACAGATTTCTTGTTTAAGAAAAACCTATCCATAACCTAGTTTTGGTAAGCTTTTCTTATATTTATCTGTTTTATGCCCTTGTTTAATCTGGTAACTGTATTGGTTATATTTGCTACTTTTATTAGGATTTTAACCAAAATTCTTTGCAATGCATGTCACCTATTTCTAAGTGATTTATTAACATATGCAGATATATAGGGCTATTCTAAGAAATAACTTCTATTTGTATATGTATTTATTTACTTATCTGGACAACTTGTATAGTTTACTGTTTAACAAATTACAGATTGTGCCTTCTTGGTCCTCTGCAACATTTAATTGCCACACGTGCTTTATCTGCACTTCAAATTTGTTTCTTTGGAAATACAAAATTTTACAAAGGTTTTGTGCTTTGACCATGTGTATAAGCTTTTGCCAATTACTGGGAACAGTTTAATAGTGATGTAGTTGCTACTTCAGGAGGAAGATGTGTATAATACGGATCAGTACACAGTGTGTAAACTAAGTAATTCAGCATTTTTCTCTGCCTAGACAAAGGTCTATGTTAAATTTTTCTTAAGCCACATTGACATGTAGCCAGAGGGTCACATACTTATTTATACTGTATTTGTACTCAGTTTGCATATTCCTAAGTGCTCTATTGTCTGTTTTCAGGCAGTTTTCAAGTAAATATTTGTTGCTGTTACTTTCAGGTATCCATTTTCCAATTTATTTTTGTTTTCATCATTCCTTTAGTATTTCCTCTTTATCCTTAACTGTAGTTGATCCCAGTCTTCTAGAGGATATATCAGAACATAGAGAAGGGAGAAATATGACAAAAGAATGTTGATTTTTAGGATTGGTTAAACTCTTTGCCAGGCTACAAATGCTTCATAGGTCGCCAGTTTTAGGACATTACATTTCAACCCCATTATAACCCATATATCTGATTACCAAAAAGATAATTTGTCCTTAGCCATTAACGGAATTTATTTCAGCCAGTACTGATAGGGCAATGTGGAACCAGTTGTATAATTTTTCCCTTAGTTTTTTGGATGACCAAGAATATTATAGGTTATGAGTAACTTATTTTGTAGCTTAATTTGCTGGCTGCTGTATATCCAGAGACTAAGATAAATATGGATGAGAAAAGTAATACTTTTGGGGAGGCAAAGATTTGCATTCACCCTTCTAAAATTGGGCACCTATGTTTAAAAATAATGCTTTTTTTTAGCTTTTGACTTGAATTTTTGGCTGAGTAGATCTTTGTCTGACCTTTCCCAAGGTACCTTCTTTTTACTCCATTACTTATCAAAACCATTTTATGAAAGAAATTAAACCTAGTGGTTGAGAGGAGGGAGGAAGTAGCCACTCAGGTAAGGTAGAGAATAGCTTAGGTACAGATGACAGATTGATATCTTAAAACCCTTTCCCATTTTTCTTAAATCTTCAATTTCTTCCTTTTTAGAAGCCAAGGTCAAGGATCCCCTATTAAATAATAGAATTGTGGAAACCTAAAAGGTGATCTGAGTTCATCTCCATGTTTCTGCACATAAGCATACTCATTCCAGTTGGAGGAGTCTTTTTTATTTTTAGAATTTAAAAAAGAGAAGTCAGTATACTGCCCTAGAAACTCATGGAATGTTTGTCAGCTTTTGGTACTGGGAAATTTTTCTGTCATAAGTAAATTTATCTGTGTAGTGAATATTATGTCTTCCTGAGCCTTATCAGTTTGAGGTTACACAAAAAAACCTTTTTTATTTCATCCCTTTAAAGAAAATATTCATTTATTTCTAACATTTGTTATTTTTCCTGCTTGAATGGTTAAATTCTAGTCCAGTTTTATCTTTTAGGATATTCTAGAGTTAACAAGTCATTATTCTGAATATTTATTTTCCCTGTGCAGTAATGCTGATGCAGACTGTGGTGATTATGTCATATATCTGCTAGCCTTGGGAAACCTCCCAGAAATTGTTTCAAAACCCTTAAATTGACTATTTTTAAAGTGTTTTCCTCTTTATTATAAAAAATATGAGTGGTAGTAGTTAGCAAAGAGTTTATGTTTTATTTTTATTTCACTGGGGTTGTCCTATAATTGAGTTATTCTTTATGTTTTAGTTGGAGCATATTTCCTGTCCCCCTCCCACCCCCACAAAGAGGTTAAGTATAGCTGGTAAGCATCTTCTGTATGAAAGTTCTTCATATCGGTATTCAGTCATAGAATGCAGTGTAGATTGGTTCCAGCATGAACTATTTAGCTGTGTTTTAGTCACAGACTAAGCTCCAAATACTAGCCATATATTTGTTTGATACCATTTGATTGCAAAAGGGATCAAGCAAGAGGATATGTGCACACTGGTATAAATTCCTTACACTTTAAACAGAAGCCTAGTGTATTTTCTCTAAAAGTCAGCTCATTTCTTCATTTGTACAATGAAGATAAAAATGGTACCCACTTTATAGGGTTAGTGTGTGGAATAAGTGAAATAGTGAATGCAGGGAACTTTTTCTTCTCACCCACTCTTCTGAAACTTCTTGGAATTAACCTACTTCTCACTGATTTTAGAGCTCCTGAACTGAATGTTTACACAGTAGATCTGATGTAAAATACGGGTTACTTTTTCTTTCTACCCATGGTTCTCCCTCCTGGATACTCTTTTGGCATTACTTCTGGAGCTCTGAAAAGAGAGATATTCAGGTCGCAACCCTGAAGCTTGTCCCACCTATGAAGCTTCTGATTCAGTAGTTATGGTGGAACCTTGGAATCAGTATATTTTAAGTTCTGTCAGTGATTCTGTTGAGTAGCCAGGGTTGAGAATATGGTTCATACTGTGCTTATGTTCATAATAGTTACATTTATTAAATGATTTAGTGCCATTAAGTTATTCATTAAATAAGTGCCCACTATGCAGTAGTGAAGTAGGTAAGTACTGTATCTGCTTTTATAGCGCTTACATGCTATTGGGAGGGATGTAGGGAAACAAGTTTCAAAAAAATGTGTCACTTGCTATGCTGAGCACTTTATATGTGTATCTCATTTAATCCTACCAACAGATGGGAACTGTTTTCCCTATTTTACGAATGAGGAACCTGAGATTTGGAAAGGTTAAGTAACTTGTCTGAAACCACACAGCTAGGAAGTGTTGGAACCTTGTTTGAACCCAGGTTTTTTTACTCTGAAACTAATCCTAACTACTCTTTTATCTTTTTCTTATAACTTTTACTTACAACATTGCCTGGCTGTTTGATGCTTAATACATTTACTGGACATTTAGCATTTATTTCATACTTGTTTAAGCTGATCCTTCTCACAGATTGTACCAAATAGTCTTCAGTCTTCTTTATTCATTTTTTCTAGTTATATTTTTGATGTATAAATATGGCATATTGGAAAGAAAAATGACTCTGAATTTTAAATCCCAGACTTGATCTTTGTAACTGTAAGACTTTAGTGAAATTATTTAACATTTCTGAGCCTCAGATTCCTCATTTTTTCAAATTAAAGTAGTATTATCTTGCAAGTTGTTCTGAGAATTTAATGAATTAACTATATCAAAGAGACTAGTACCATGCAGACCAAAATAGTTAAGGTCAGTAATGCTCATTTTCTTTTTTTCCTTTTTGTCTACCAAGTTGGTAGCTAAATCGTTGATAATCTTGTTTTCCCTTTCATTATATAGTTGTGGATTTTTTTTTGTTTGTTTTTGAGTAAACATATTTTAAAGTTCGGTACATCTTTGAACCAAATTGAAACTGTTTTCTAAGTGATTGTGATAATATCATCAAACTTAACACATGAATTATTACCAGGTGAATTTTAACCTTTAATTAGCCTTAATATTTTGCTAAGAATGAGAGGAAGGAGATATTCAAAGAGAATTATATGAACTAATCTCAACTCTGTAAGAAATGTCATCAAAACTATCTTTTCTCCACTTATCAAAGAGAACATCACATAGAGCAGAATCAGAAGCCTTTCTAAAGGCAACATAGGAAATCTTCCTTTTTACCATTAAGTTCTGTTATGTGCCAGTCAGTTCTGCCACTATTTCATTGAAAGATTAAATTATTTGCCAAGGTTTGTTGAAATCACTTATGTGCCTCTGTGAGTACCGATACTAAATAGGACTCCTTGATGTAAACAGCCCTTTGCCTGGAGACCCGCTCCCCTAGGCTTTCTTGAGCATGACTGCTATTTAACAGCTCTGATTACTGCCTGATAATGCTTTTCTTTTTTTCTCCTTAGGTCAGTAAAATTGTGTCAAATGTTCCTCAGTTGGAGTTTCTAAACCTGAGTTCCAACCCTCTGAATTTGTCGGTTTTAGAAAGAACATGTGCTGGGTCCTTCTCTGGGGTTCGCAAACTTGTCCTCAACAACAGCAAAGCTTCTTGGGAGACAGTCCACACGATACTGCAGGAGTTACCAGAGTAAGCCCAGAGCGCATGAGGGCGAGGGAGCTATGTTGCCATCTGTGTTAGTACGTAGGATTACTGCTGATCTCCCACCCAAGAAATACTAGAACTGCAGATTGAGTGGAGAAAGAGGTTAGAAAAACGAAGTTATTGGAATGAAAATGTGCGGGTAATCTAGTAGCATTTCCAGTGGAATACATGTTCAGTGTTGAGTAGCACCAAGACATGGGATATGTCATCTCTGGGCTAGAAAACACCCCTGAGAAGCACTTATCACTCTAAATCAACTCAGCCTTACTCCATTTTAATCTTCTGTTATGAGAATTGAGCCTCAGCCCTTTTCTTTGGGAGGAAAAAGTCATAGTATCACTAAAATGTGTTAACATTCAGATGATTAAGTGCCTAGCTGATCTGATGGGAAAATTGACCTAGTATTATTTTCAATAAGTTAAGAAAGAAATTATATTTTAGTCAATTAAAAAATGCTTTATTATGTTTCGTTTGTCTCTATCTTTGTATTTACATGTAAGTGTGCAAAGGAAATTTAAAGAAGCTGTAGTTTCTTTGACTGTATGAATATGGAAATTCTCAAAGCCCTTCGGAATCTTGTCCCACCCAACTTACTCCATCTTAATTTCGCACTCTCACTCTAATGAGATTGGTTTCCTCACTGCACCCAACACCCAGCATGGCATAGAATGAGCATTTAAGTGCTAGTTTCACTACTAATCATATGACCTTTGATGAGCTACTTAACTTCTTTGAGCTCAGTTTCCTTGTCTGTAAAATGGGCATAATTGCATTTACCTTGCAGAAGTAGGGATAAAATCTGTAATACACCTGGTATAGGGTCTGACACAGGGTAGGGATTCAACAAATGATAGTTATTATTTCTACTTCCAAACATTTGTTCATGTTGTTTCTGGAATTTTCTTCTATGTCCTCTCAACTTGTGGAAGTCCTCCCCTCCTTCAAGGCCATGCATCCTTTCCTGGTTATTCTAACTATAATTTCAATTTCATTGTTATGTGAATGACTATTATACTTACAGTTAGTACTGCTTAATTTAGTACTTAATGAAGCACAAAAGTAATTTTGCACCACCTTACATCATTCTTTGCTGTTTCAGTGTGTACTTTAGGTTTTGTCTTTCCAGCTATAGTTTGAACATCAGGAAGACATCTTGGTATTTTCTCCACAATTCCTAGCAGAGTCTCACATATAGTAGGCACTTATTTATTTATTTATTGAATGAATGAAAATAGATATAAAGTAGAAACTAAACTGCTTTAAACATGAAATATTTCCTTTTGTCTCTGCAGTTTGGAGGAGCTCTTCCTGTGCCTTAATGACTATGAAACAGTGTCTTGTCCTTCTATTTGCTGTCATTCTCTTAAGCTACTACATATAACAGACAATAACCTCCAAGACTGGACTGAAATACGAAAGTTAGGAGTTATGTTTCCTTCACTGGATACCCTCGTTCTAGCCAACAATCATTTGAATGCTATTGAGGAGCCTGATGATTCATTGGCCAGGTTGTTTCCTAATCTTCGATCCATCAGCCTCCACAAGTCAGGTGAGGTTCAGGCTTGTTCTTATTCTACATTCAAATTAACTTGAGCGTATGCATGAAATACAATGAAAGTATATTTCTTGCAGTCACAGTTTTACCTTTTTTAGAGTGAATTTTCTATATGACGTGCAGATGGCTATGATTGGCTAAATTTAAGACATTGATTTTCATAAATGATCTGATAAATACTGAGTGGCATAGCATTACGTTGACAGTTTATATTTTATACATTAAAGGGGTCATGCTATGAAAAGAGTGAAATGAAATTCATGCACTGGATATTAAAAGACACAGTAAAAATAGTACAAAGAATTACAAAATAGACTATTTTTTCTGGACTTAGTTTAAGGAATCCCAACCTGCTATGTCTTTTCAAATGCTGACTTTTTTAGTATCTGTATGTAATATGTAATTGATTGTCAGTTTATTGACATTTGATCCTGTGTATCACAGGAATGAATATATTTAGCTTATTTCTTTTTTATTGATAAACTTTATTTTTTAGAACAGTTTATAGTTTACATCAAACAGAAAGTACAGAGAGTTTTCGTATACCCCTTGTTCCCACATATATACAACTTCCCCCACTGTCAGTGACCCACAGCAAAATGGGACATTTGTACCATTTCAATCGATGAACCTATGTTGACTCATCATTATCACTGAAGTCCATAATTTACCTTAGGGTTCACTATTGGTGTTGTAAATTCTACAGATCTTCACAGATGTGTAGTGGCACGTATCCACCACTGTAGTAACATTCAGAATAGTTTCCCTGCCCTAAAAATCCTCTGTGCTCCACCTGTTTACCCCTCAATCCTGGCAACCACTCATCTTCTTACTATCTGCATAGTTTTGCCTTTTCCAGAATGTCATGTAGTTGAAATCATACAGTATGTAGCCTTCTCAGATTAGCTTCTTTCACTTAGGAATATGTCTTTAAGTCCTCTATGCCTTTTCATGGCTTGATAGCTCATTTCTTTTTAGTGCTGAATACTGTTCCATTTTCTGGATGTACTACAGTTTATTTTATCTACTCACCTACTTGCTGAAGGACATCTTGGTTGCTTCCAAGTTTGGGCAGTTATGAATAAAGCTGCTGTAAACATCTGTATACAAGTTTTTGTGTGGACATGAGTTTTCAATTCATTTAGGTAAATACTAAGGAGCATGACTGCTGGATCATATGGTAAGAGTATGATTAGTTTTATAAGAAACTGCCAAACCGTCTTCCAAAGTGGCTGTATCATTTTGCATTCCCACCAGCAGTTCAAGAGTTTCTCTTGCTTTACATCCTAACCAGAGTTTGATGTTCTCAGTGTTTTGGATTTTGACCATTCTAATAGGTACATTGAGGTATCTTGTTTTAACCTGCAATTCTCTAATGATGTATAATATTGAACGTCTTTTCATATGCTTGTTTGCTATCAGTATATCTTCTTTGGTGAGCTGTCTGTTCAGGTCTGTGGCCCATTTTGTAGCCAGGTTGTTTTTTATTCCTTATTGCTAAGTTTTAAGGGTTCTTCATATATTTTGAATAACAGTTCTTTCTGAGATACGTCTTCTGCAAATACATTCTCCCAGTCTGTGACTTTTTTTTCTCATTCTCTGGATATTGTCTTTTAGCATATTTCCTTTCTTTTTTTTTTGTTTTTTGTTTGAGAAGGAGTCTTGCTCTGTTGCCCAGGCTGGAGTGCAGTGGTGCGATCTCGGCTCACTGCAAGCTCCGCCTCCTGGGTTCATGCCATTCTCCTGCCTCAGCCTCCCGAGTAGCTGGGACTACAGGCGCCCGCCACCACGCCTGGCTAATTTTTTGTATTTTTAGTAGAGACGGAGTTTCACCGTGTTAGCCAAGATGGTCTCGATCTCCTGACCTCGTGATCCGCCCACCTTGGCCTCCAAAAGTCCTGGGATTACAGGCATGAACCACCGCGCCTGGCCGTCTTAGCTAATTTCTTAAAACACCTACGTAATTAGAAATAACTCTAACCTACAACTGAAAAAGCATAAACTTAGTTTAATTTATCATAGAGGTTTTAAAAGTGGGAAACAAGTTTTAAAATCCAGTGTTTTGCACAAGGAAGCTGTTTATTTCATACCTTGACACCCTTGAGCTAACTATTCTTCCTCCTTGATGGAAATGCCATTCTAAGGGATGAGGGTAGTTGTGACTTGGGATAGTTATACACCAGAGACCTCCTAAATTGCTCCTCTGTCTTTACCCCTGCTGAAGGTTGATAAAAATAGGATGGGACTATGTTGTTCTCTGAAATAGACTTGATACATTGTGAACTTGACCAGCTTCATTATTATAGAAAAGTTTTTCCTATGTAGAAGACCTGCCTGACTTAGAAGTTAAGTATTGACTTGGAGAATACATTTTTCTCATAGCTATAAGAAGAGTTTCATTTTAGGACTAAAATCTTAATTTGTTACATATTCTCCTTACTCAGAGGTTCAGGTTTTTGTTTTTGTTTGTTTTAAATTTTAGTTCTGTCTCTCCTGTCACCAAATTGATAATACAGTCACCCCTCCATATTCATGGACTCTTCATGCATTCAACCACCTGCAGATCGAAAATATAGGGGGAAGAAGGGTAGTTGTGTCTGTACTGAACACGTACAGACTTTTTTCTTGTCATTATTCCCTAAACAATACAGTATCACAATTATTTACATTGTATTAGCTATTAAAAGTAACCTAGAAGTAAAGTAAACAGGAGGGTTTGTGTAAGTTATATGCAAATACTATACTACTTTATATAAGGGACTTGAGCGTCTGTGGATTTTGGTATCTGTAGGAGGTCCTGGAACCAGTCCCCCATAGATACGAGGGACAGCTGTATTTAGTTTCTGGTTCTGTCAACCTTGCCTCATTTTAGAATTTTCAGGTAAAATTTGAGTATGTTAGTATCAACTCTGATCAATAGTTTTATCCCATGAGTCTATATTTGAATGAAATGAGTTGGTCACATAGCTTTCTTTAAATTATGTAATCATGGCATACATCCTGCTTATTGATGAAACTACCAGTGATCCCTCTTTATAAGTCATTTTGGTAGAAAATGAGTAGATGAGAGGATGTTAGACAATAACGCTCTTCTTTCTTAACCCCTGGATCACAGAGGTAGGAGAGGCTATGGGGAAGTTTTTGTGGTTTTAACTATGTTCTACTCTTGCCTTGGATAAAGAAAACTTTCAGACCATTTAGTTTATGATCATTTTTAACATTTCAGAAGTTATTAATTGAGCTAATATTTTTGCTCTGCTTCTTTTGTTATTTGTGTGCATCTCTGGATTTACTTAATATATTTCTCAAATTAGGTTTGCAGTCCTGGGAAGACATTGATAAGCTAAATTCATTTCCCAAACTGGAAGAAGTGAGATTATTAGGAATTCCTCTTCTGCAGCCTTATACCACTGAGGAGCGAAGGAAATTGGTAATAGCCAGGTCTGTTGTCCTGATTGTTTTGCTTTATTTTTGTGAGGCCTTATTGTTTCATTAAAGGAATAATGCCCTGTTTAGTGGGAGTGCACTATGAATTTATTCATCCTTTGAGCAGACTGTGCTTGAAGGAGCTGCCTCTGTAGCTCCAAATCCTGATGAAAAGGAATGCGAGCAATATGATGAGGAAAACATGAAATGTAATTGGGCTGCTGACACCACTGAAAAATTTCTCTACAAATCTGTTTTTATGCTTTTAATACTTAGAATATTTGAAGTCCTGTTGGGGTCACAAAGTAAAAGTACGTACAGTAGGGAATCATTTCTATTATGGTTGTCCTTATTTTCTCTGTTAACGTATTGATTATTCAGAGCGCAAATTTCTGAAACTTGGACTGTTTCATTCGTGGAAAACTTAAGAGAGCAGCATCTGCATTTTCTTCTTGGAAGTAGATTGACTTAAATATGACCACCATTATTATCTTCTCTCTAACTCCCCTTACCTTTTGTGTCTCAGCCGCTGCCTCCACATAATTGGGAATTTCCCATGAGTATTTATTTTTGTATGAACCGTTAGCAGAAATAAGATTTGGGCTAAAATGCAAGGGCCATAGAGCTTTGCTTTTTTTCTCTTTGTATACTATACATAGTAGTTTTGAAAGGGGAACTGTAGGCTTTAAGGTTCTCTAAAGAAGAGTGGTTCTTTAAACAGGTTGTTGATCTTTGTGACAAGCTATGCCTAGCACATCCTTACTGCTTTGTAGTTGTTAACGTACACACTAATATCTTTCTGAAGAAATAAATGTGAGCATACTTTTCTTTGAAGAAGAATACGTCTTGCAGTAGGTCTTGTGCTTTATTTTCTTTACACAATTCTTTTGCAAATATAGTAAGTTAATTCTTGAATTATATAACCCAGTTTTACTGACTACTCTCTAGACTGGGCTGTTTAATATGACAGCCATTAGCTATGTGTAGCTATGAGTACTTGAAATATGTCTTGTCTGAATTGAAATGTGCTATAAGGGTAAAATAAATACTGGATTTCAAATATTTTATATGGCTAAAAATGTAAATTAGCTCATTTTAAAATATTGATTACATGTTGAAATGTTTATATATTCTGGATACATTGGGTTAAATGAAATATTAAAATTAATTTCGTGTGTTTAATTTTTATTTTTAAAAAATGTGGCCATTAAATAATTTAAAAGTACATATGTGGCTTCATTATATTAATCTAAGTTGGACAGTGCTGCCTAGAATCTTGTTTTGAAAGAGGAGGTAAGATTATGGAAGTTCAGTGTCACGTGAAAGTGAAATTCAATTTTTTTTGTCTTTCCAGTTTAGACCACTTTAGTTCATGTCAGTAGTTGTATACAAATGGAACTACATCAAATGTGTCCTTTCAAGAAAATGAGACTGGCCCACAAACCAATTAGTTTATTTCTAAAGCTAAATATATAAGTATCTTAAAAAATGTCTTTATTTTGGTTTTAACTTATAGATTGCCATCAGTATCCAAACTTAATGGCAGCGTTGTTACTGATGGTGAACGAGAAGATTCTGAGAGATTTTTTATTCGTTACTATGTGGATGTTCCACAGGAAGAAGTGCCATTCAGGTAAAAAATTCCTCATTGGCCAAACACTTTAGAGCGTGGTGATGACAGTTAAGATCTCTTGTGTTAGAGCAAAATGTAATCATTTGTTATTGGACCTTGTTAAAAAAATTTTAAAGAAAAGGCAGAAACACAAGAGCAAACCTATTTTATCTCATTTTCTACAGCATATTTCTTTTAGCTTTGCACCTGTATTAAGAATGATGGGGTATTTGGCAATTCCGGTAGCTCCTACTGCATACTCCATATCATTGATTCCTTTTTGATCTTCTTTTTTGGGGTACATTTTTACCTACCCCCCAAATTAGTCTGTTCATTCATGTTGGATCTGCTTTTAGGATATACTAAGTTCTCCGGTTAGGAAGATTTGGCAAATGTGCAGTAAGTTCACAGAATATGAATATGAGAAAAGGACTAGAAAATAGACTCTTGAGGAAATATTAAAGGAATTAGGATGGTGAAAACAAAGAAATGCTGAGGGCTAAATTAGTAATTAACTTTAAATATATGAAGAGTTAATAAATGTTGTCTAATGAGGAACTAACTTTAATTCTGTAAATGTAAAAGGAAATGTAGCAGGTATGATATAGGCAAACATACAAGAAAAAAAATACCCCAAAACAGGTTTCTGGGTATTGATAACTAGAATTGGTTACTGGAAAAGTTATGCGCTTTTCTTCCTTAATGACTTTAAGGGTAATATGAATACCCATTTGACTGGAGGAGTTTTAGACAAACAGCCTGAATGTCAGTCACATTAGTTGTTCTTTTGGTTACAGAATGCCTGTGACTTTAATTCATTCTGTGATTCTAATTCATTCTTATTGAATGTGTCTACTTTTCCCCCAAAGTTGTCTCTTGTTTATAGATTTTAAGGGGGTTGACATTCTATAAGTCTCAATCAGTGCCATATAACAAGACTTTGTGGTATTATTAGTAGTGTTTTAAAGCTAAGCATTTAAGAATATTAGATGAATTAAGTAAGATTTTAAGGTAACTTTTAAAACTATCTGAGAACAACTAAGTAGGGGAAAATAGATACTACTTTATCATTTAACACAACCTAGGTATATTAGGTTAAACCAGATGAAATTTTTTTTAGGTAAAAAATGCTTTAATATCTGGTTTCATTTGGTTTAATCTAACATATTAATGGATTTGTTAGATTAATAAATAAAATAGCTTTGAGCATAAGTCTGTCATCACAGTTTATTTAACTTCTAGTCTACTACAAAAGGTTTTTTGTATATAGACAGACACACACGTATACATATATATACATGTACATACATACATACATGAATACGTACCTATAGTCATCCATTGCTTAATGACAGGGACATGTTCTGAGAAATTTATCGTTAGGTGATTTTATGTTGCGAACATCATAGAGTATACCTACACAAACCTAGGTGGTATAGCCCACTACACACCTAAGCTATATGGTACAGCCTATTACTCTTAGGCTATAAACCTGTACCGCATGTGACTGTAATGAATATTGTAACACAATGGTAAGTATTTGTGTATCTAAGTACATCTAAACATACAACAGGTATAGTGATGATATGGTATAAAAGATAAAAACTGCTATACCTGTCTAGGGCACTTACCATGAAAACCTTGCAGGACTGGAATTTGCTGTGGAAGAATCAGTGAGTGAGTGGTGAGTGAATGTGGAGGCCTAGGACATTACTGTACAATGCTATAGACTTTATCAACACTATACACTTAGGCTATACTACATTTATACAATTTTTTTTCTTTCTTTAATAGTAAATCAACCTTAGCTTAGTTTAACTTTTTTACTTTATAAGCTTTCTAATTTTTTAAAACGTTTTGACTCCCATAGTAACACTTAGCTTAAAATATAAACACATCGTACAGCCGTACAAAAGCATTTTGTTTGTTTATGTTTTTATTATATAAGCGTTTTAATTTTTTAAAATTTATTTTATTTTCTCCTTTTAAACTTTTTTTTTAATTGAAAATGAAGCCACAAACACACACAAAACACTATCCTGATCCTGATGGTCAGGATCAATATCAGTATCTTCCACCTTCACATCTGTTCTCACTAGAAGGTTATCAGGGGCAGGACATATATGGAGTCTTTGTCTCCTATGATAGCAGTGCCTTCCTCTGGAATACCTCCTTGAAGGACCTACCTTAGGCTGTTTTACAGTTAATTTCTTTTTCTTGTAAGTAGGAGTACACTCTGAAATAATGATAAATAGTATAAGTCTGTAAGCCAGTAGCATAGTCATTGATTATCAAGTATTATGTACTGTAAATAATTTTATGTGCTATACATTTATACAGTAGTGTAGTAAGTTTGTTTATACCAGCATCACTCAAATGCTTGAGTGATATGTTGTGTTACGATGCTAAGATGTCACTAGGTGACAGGAATATTTCAGCTGCATTATAATCTTATGGGACCACTGTTGACCAAAATGTCTTCATGTGGCACCTAACTGTACAGTGAGTTGTTTTCTGTCCCTGATGGTATAATTATTCTAAGTGCATTTATACTTCTGTACTAGTTGGTATTCTTGAATGGGAGTCATAGAAACCAGCTTTGATTAACTTTAGTCAGGAGAGGAATTTATTGAAAGACTATTGGGAAAAGAAAAGAATTGTTAGGTAGGATGGAGAACCAGCTTTAGACAGGAACCAAGGGAGTCAGGGATAGATACAGTATGAACTCTTGTTATGCTTCATATATTGCTGCTGGCAGTGTCATCTCTAGACACCACATGCTGGACTTTACCACTGGACACTAGCAGCTACATCATTGGACTTTTTATTCCCTCATGAGTGCTGAAAATAATCTCTCACTGTCCTTTTTTTTCTCCATTTAAAAAATATTTACTAAGTACTTACCATGTAACTAGCAGTGTTGTAGGTGCAGTTAATAGAGGTGAACAAAGTTCCTACCTTCATGGAGCTCATATTCTAATGGGTTTTCTCACACACCTTTACTTCATTCCCCAAGAATCAAAAATCTGCATGGGACCAACTGGCTATGTTTAGGACACATACTCACACCCCATCTCAAGATATAGGGAGGTGGATTATCTGCTCCATTTTAGCTTCTGCAGGTGGGGTAAAATCTTGTTTCCTCTGATCTTGGGACTTTCCCTCAAATAGGAACAATTCAGAAAAAAAAAATAGTATATATTACTGTCTTCTATTAGGACTCTTCAATATCTACACATACATTTTCCCCATTTTAAAATTATTACATTTTAAAATTATTCTTATCTGCCCTAATGCATTCCTTGCACAAATGAAAATACATTTCTCTCTCCTTAAATGACATAACTTAAGTCTTATGAATTGCTGCATCTAGTTCCCAGTCTTGGATCTTTGGGTGGTATTCATTTATCCTTTATTTCCATATCTTTAAATCTGTTGATTCAGTTGTAAACTTAACTACCCTGGTATATACTGTTTACAGAATAATGGGAAAAATAGAGAAGAAAGAAAAGGAAAGTTAGTTAAAGTTCACAAACAATTACACGAAACAGGAAAGAACAAAATATACATGTGGACAGATGCTCTCATTTTTCTACACTGGGGCTATAATTGGGATTTACAACTTCCCTCTTCCATTATTTGCCTTTGTCTCTTTGCTTGCAACTAACTTTGCCTGCAGATAACTTTGTTGGACGATGTTCTGTACCTCTTTGTTGGGGGAGAGGGGTGGATCTCAGTCTTTTCTGGTAAAATCTACACTCTTGGTAGTTTTACTTGTATTGGGTTTTAGTAGTCTTAGATTACTTTTTACCACTAGGCCTGGTAATACCAGGAGATACCACCAGGGTTCCATCCACACTCGTATATTAGCCCTCTTGCATTTCTCCTTGACAGTCAAGATTACTTATCCTAGCCGACAAGCTGATTTTTAAGTGGGGATTGTGGGTAGGGGATGACTTTTCCTAGTAATTTGTAGAACTTAAATTCAGTACTTGAAAGTCTCAGCTTCCAGTTGGAATAATTGTTGTAGCACTAGTGCAGACGTGCCTCTCGGGTTCTAAAGCCTCTAAACCTAGAAATATGAAATAAGAGTTTTGCAAGTTAGTCACTGGATGTAATCATGAGCTGTATTGTGTTTTTCACATTTACCCTTGAGTTTGCAGACCTGTCTACTCTGACAAAGAACAACTGGTATCACTTTTGTTCTTCAAGATGCATACTTACTGAAGAGTTAAATGGGAATATGATAAAGAATCATCATGCAGTTTTTAGTGGTGACAGTGTCTTTCTGTTTCCTTTTAGGGAAGTGGTGTTGCTTTTGCTTCAGTGCTTTTGTTGAAACGGATTCATAGACCACTTATTTATTCTAATCCTAAAGACTCCATGACCAATTAGCTATTGCAAAAGATTCATGCATTTGGACTATTTTACTTGCTGTTCTGGCCTTGCTATTTATGTAATTATACCTACTTTCCCATGCACTAGTGATTCAATGCCACCGCTTGGTTTCTCCCATCCTTCATTAAATTGAAATGGGTAAGCTGATTTCAGTGTCTCTTATCTGCATCCCTGACCTATAAAGTGTTTTCAGATATATGAGTGCTCTACTTCCTAATATATTTTCAAGGTCTTGGAGTAGGAAATGTCTTTTGGGTCCTTTTAGGATTTGTAATGGAGAAGAGGTAGAAGGACATGAGTGACACAATAATAATAATAATCTCCGTTATCATACTTATTTTCTTTCTTTTTTCTTTTTCTTTTTTTTTGTGGCGAAGTCTTGCTCTGTCACCCAGGCTGGAGTGCAGTGGCGCGTTCTTGGCTCACTGCAAGCTCTGCCTCCTGGTTCACTCCATTCTCCTGCCTCAGCCTCCCAAGTAGCTGGTACTACAGGCGCCCATCACAACGCCCGGCTAATTTTTTTGTATTTTTAGCAGAGACGGGGTTTCACCATGTTAGCCAGGATGGTCTTGATCTCCTGACCTCGTGATCCGCCTGCCTCAGCCTCCCAAAGTGCTGGGATTACAGGCGTGAGCCAACGTGCCTGGCACATACTTATTTTCTATGTGTTTTTCCATATAAATAACTAAAGCCTTGCAATTCTTTTGGTGTTTTGTAATTAACCCTACTGAACATGCTGTTATCTGAGCTAGTAGAGCAGAGCGAACGGGGAATAAGTTTATTCTTGGAAGAAAATTCTCTCAGGCAGGGGGATTTTACTGCCTTTGTAAGCAAGAAAAGATCAGTTTCATTTGACAGGGGAGGAGGGGCTACCCAGTTAGCAAGAGGGGCCTAAGTGAGAATTAGAGATTTAGGATACTCTTACTCATGTCAGAATCCTCCTGTGTACCTCCATTCCAATTCTCCTTCTTTTTGTTTTCTAATCAATTCTCCATTGTATATGTAATAGTATCAATATGTATGCAAATTTAAGTGACTTGTAATTCAGCAACCTAGAGCATCAAACTCTGTGCGTTTGTTTTTCTGGTTACATCAGCTCTATTTTTGTAAGAGAAAAAAGATCATTTTCTTAACAGTACCTACATTTCAGTCAGTGCCTAAAGCCTAGTTTATGGAGATTTGACCTTAACATTTTCTTTATTTAAGCTATTTTGTATCCTTAGAACAGCAGATGCTCTACCTCAGAGTTTTGAATTCTTCATGCCCCGCATATTGTTCTGTTCTCTCTAAATCACCAGCACAGTACAGCACTCTCTAAAACAGTCTGTGTGACCACAGGTGATAATTATTTCATTACTCCATGTCAAGGACTTACAGAATCCCTTTAACACTAATATGATATTTACTGGCCTCTTCTAGACCAGAAACCATTCCTAAATTGCGCTTACTTACCTGAGGAACTATTGCCTGTAATCCACTCCTTGGTACCGATTTCTTAGTGCAAACAACAGAAATCAATTCTGGCCAACCAAAGTAGAAGAGGAATTTAGTAAAATAATAATGAATATTGTGTGGCCTACAGAATAGAAAAGATTAGAAAATTTCAAGTTTGAGCAGGATTGATGGGAAGCAAGGTACAGCCGAGGTTTCTGTATCTTACTGTACAAACAACAAGCTTCTGACACTGGTCATTTTACATCATTAGTCATTTTACTAGTTCGCTTCCCTGAGCTTTTCTTCATTGCCCTCAGACACTTAAAGCCATGCTTTTGACTTCTTTGCTTTTCTGTATCTCTTGTGAATAATCTCTGTTAGACCTTGTGTCCTTGCATTACTCCTGAAGATTTAAAATCCCAGTTATAGTTAGACAGTCTTATATCAGCTTCCCATGTTCTAGCTTCCAAGGAATGGAGAAAGAGAATATCTACTCCTCTTCAGTGTGTATAGTAGGAAGTGGTTCCTGCATCTCACCTATCTTTGGTTTTCTAACAATCAGAAGGGCATTCAGATGCTGGACAGCCAAAGTTGGCATGTATCTACTATAGTACCAGTTCCTTAGTAGTTGTTCATACAAGTCCCCTGTGGAATACCCATTTACTCAGCAAATGTCTTTTGAGCCCTTGCAGTATGCCAGGAACTATTAGGCTTTTAAAAAGGAACTCTAATAGTATTTATGCTGATGGCCAGAGTGAGTGGCGAATAACAGCAGAGGAGTTGCATTAAAACGCATTTGTTATGAAGTATGTATTTGTTATGAAATAGCTATATATATACAGAGTATTAGTATTATACTTATCTCTTTCTCTTCCAAATTATATCCGTAATCTCTCTGTAAAATGTCAGTGAATAGCACATAGTGCTGTGTATAGTTAGTAAAAGGTGGGATTTGACCCTCTACATCATTCAGTGTCTCATATAAAATTGAGCTTTAGTTTCCAGATAGGATGGAGGTAACCATTTATTTGGAGAAAACATTCCTTTCCATTTAATGAAATTTTTTAAAAAATCAGTGTTCAACTCAATTTTCCTGTAAATTTTAACTTCCACTACAGCCTTCCTAGTTCGCTTCCCTGAGCTTTTCTTCTTCCTTTCATTTTCCTCTCGTGTCAGTTAAACATGAAATAGCTCTAATTAACTTTGACATAAAGTAAGAAAAGTTACTCAAAATGTCTTTGAGGTTATGAATAAAGAGCCGACATGATCAACTGAATGTCCTTTATGGTAGCAAAGTTACTTTGTGAGTCAGTTGGATTATTCACACACATCTGTTTCTATGTGATTAGTCATTTTGGCAATAGAAGACTTTAAAGATGATCCAGAGATTCACATAGCTGTTTCCCTATTCCACAATGAAATGCAAAATCTGAATCATTTGAATTTTTATGATGAAAAGAGTAAAATGTTTGGGAGACTGAAGGGAGACATACTTATTAAGACCTTTATAATTTCTTATTGGTGCCCAATTATCCTTTTTATAGCCTTCTACTGATAGGTAGAGCTGGAAGTTTAGCCTCTCTAGCTGCTTATGGCAATAATGGACTAACAAAAAACTGAACAGTCAGTCATATGTCTCATGTTTATTTACTTTGTGAAACAACAGAAGAGCAAAAGTCTCTGTTTTCTGATTCTTGGCCTTTGACCATCATACTGTTTGCTTTTCCAATCAACAGACTCTTTTCTGTTAAAGGCTTCATCTGGGCCTTGTTTCTTAGTGGCTTATGTAGCAGTGGTGTGGTATGCTGTTTCCGAATAAGTTCAGTGTGTGCTGCAGGTAGCTGGAAAGATGTCCTTACTAGACTGGTCATATTTCAGTTATTAGACTCTCATGCCTTACCAGGAGAACTTCTAGGAAATAACTCTAGATTCTAGCTGGGTTTCAAAGGCAGTTTAATTTATTTACTGAATAACTACTAAAGACCAAGAGGCACTGGGTTCCAAGCTAGAGATAAAGAGACAAAAACAGTAGTGTCTACTCTCAAGAAGCTAAGCTAGACATATATTTCCTTTGCTGGGCCCTCTTCATGTTCCCAACCTCTAAAACTTGAGTTACCCCAGGACTTAGTCCTTGGACCTCTTCTCTTCTGTACTCATCCCCTACACTTAGCCAGTCCTGAAGCTTTAAATGCTTTTTGTATTCTAATAACTGCCAGATTTATACATCCAGCTGTGATCTGCCCTTAAATTCCAGACTGCGATTTCCAACTGCCTACTTAATATCTCTGTCTGGATGTTTCAACCTAATATATCCAAAACTGAAATTTTGATACCCTCCCTTTTCCCCTACCCTGCCTCCCTCACCCCAGCCCCTTGTGCCATATCTACTGCTCTGCCAGTTTTTCTCCTTTTTTCATTTATTCCAATTGCTTAGGGAAGAAACACTGGAGTCATTCGTGATTTTTTTCTCCCATACCCCACATCTAGTCTGTTTTTTTTTCTTTCAGTTCTACTTTCAAAAACTATGTTTAGAATCTGACTACTGCTTCCTATCACTTTAGTCCAAATCCTTCATCATATCTTACTTGTGTTATTAGAGTAGCCTACTGACCAGTCTCCCTGAGTCCACACTTGCTCCCTTAAGGCCTGTGCATCTCATAGCAGCCTGTTTCTAAGAACTCAAGTTGATTTTTAAAAAAAAACAGAGGCCGGGTGCGGTGGCTCATGCCTGTAATCCCAGCACTTAGGGAGGCCAAGGCGGGCGGATCATCTGAGGTCGGGAGTTCGAGACCAGCCTGACCACCATGGAGAGACCCCCGTCTCTACTAAAAATACAAAAATAATTACCTGGGCATGGTGGTGCATACCTATATTCCCAGCTACTTGGGAGGCTGAGGCAGGAGAATCGCTTGAACCCGGGAGGCAGAGGTTGTGGTGAGCCGAGATCATACCACTGTAGTCCAGCCTGGGTGACAGAGCAAGACTCCATCTCAAATAAAAAAAAAAAAAAAAAAGACAAAAAACAGAAACTACCCTTACTCTTCCTCACACACATCAAGCACACTCCCTCCTCAGGCCTTTGTACTTTGTTCCCTGTTTGGAATGCACCAGGCTACCTGCTTCATTCTCTCCCTCGCTGACACCTTGTCTGAGATTCCTTTTCTCCTCACCCAGTCTAAAATAGCACACCTCTGTCTCCTATAATTCTCTTAGCCTCCTTTTGTTCATATTTTTCTTGTCACTTACCAACACCTGACTTACATTTCTTTTTTTTTTTTTTTTTTTTTGTATATTGTCAATCTCCCCTCATGGTACTGTAAGCTCTGTAGGAGTAGGGACTTTCTCTGTTTTGTACCTTGCCATCTTCCCAGTGCCTTGAGCGGTGCCTGGCAGTATAGCAAATGTTCAGTAAGATGATTGAGTATTTGCTTTATACTCTGAGAACACTAAGGAGGACTTAGGTCTGCTGGAAGAGGGTACTTTCCTGGAAAATGATTGAGTTAATCTGGCGACAGTGAGGGAAGAATATTCTAGACAGATGTGAGTACATAGGAAGCAAAGGCACAGAGGTATGAAATGTCTTTATGTGCAGTGAACTACAACAGTTTGATATGACTAGTGAAAAGTAGTAAGTAGGAGCTGGGCACGGCGGCTGATGCCTGTAATCCCAGCACTTTGGGAGGCCAAGGTGGATGGATCGCTTGAGGTCAGGAGTTCGAGACCAGCCTGGCCAACATGGTGAAACCCCATTTCTACTAAAAATACAAAACATTAGGCATGGTGGTGTGTGCCTGTATTCCCAGCTACTGGGGAGACTGAGGCAGGATAATCACTTGAACCTGGGAGGCAGAGGTTGTAGTGAGCCAAGATTGTGCCACTGCACTCCAGCCTGAACGACAGAGCTAGAGTCTGTCTGAAAAAAAAAAGTAGTCAATAACTGGGAAGTAATGATATGTATTATGCTGGGGAGGAAGGCAGGAAACAGGGCAGGCCGTGAAAGACTTTGGTATGCTATGCTCGGACAGTAGGGCTTATTCTTATAGACAGTGGGAAACCATTGAAAGGTTTCAAGTTGGGAAGTTAAGTGGAGAGATTTTGGTTTGTATATAGAAGAAGAAGCTGAACAAATTTACAAGAAAAAATCAACCCCATCAAAAAGTGGGCAAAGGATATGAACAGACACTTCTCAAAAGAAGACATTTATGCAGCCAACAGACACATGAAAAAATGCTCATCATCACTGGCCATCAGAGAAATGCAAATCAAAACTACAATGAGATACCATCTCACACCAGTTAGAATGGCGGTCATTAAAATGTCAGAAAATAACAGGTGCTGGAGAGGATGTGGAGAAATAGGAACACTTTTACACTGTTGGTGGGACGGTAAACTAGTTCAACCATTGTGGAAGACAATGTGACGATTCCTCAAGGATCTAGAACTAGAAATACCATTTGACCCACCGATCCCATTACTGAGCATATACCCAAAGGATTATAAATCATGCTGCTATAAAGACACATGCACATGTATGTTTATTGCAGCACTGTTCACAATAGCAAAGACTTGGAAACAACCCAAATCCATCAATGATAGACTGGATTAAGAAAATGTGGCACATATACACCATGGAATACTATGCAGCCATAAAAAAGGATGAGTTCATGTTCTTTGTAGGGACATGGATGAAACTGGAAACCATCATTCTGAGCAAACTTTTGCAAGGACAGAAAACCAAACACTGCATGTTCTCATTCATAGGTGGGAATTGAACAATGAGAACACTTGGACACAGGAAGGGAACATCACACACCAGGGCCTGTCATGGGATTGGGGGAGTGGGGGAAGGATAGCTTTAGGAGAAATACCTAATGTAAATGACGAGTTAATGGGTGCAGCACACCAACATGGCACATGTTTGCATGTTGTGCACATGTACCCTTGAACTTAAAGTATAATAATTAAAAAAAAAAAAAAGCAGCAGCTGAGAGAGACCCAGAAACTTAATAATTGAGACTGTAGTAAAGGAGAATATATGTGGTGGAGGTTGCTTATATCTTTTTAGAGAGATTATGTATATTAAGACTGAATTTCACTCTAGAATTTGAACTGGTCCTCAGAAAACACATCGTGAAGTTGTACTTGTTGTCTGGTGTTTATAGCCCTGATTTCTCTGAGGGTATAGAAATATCATTTAGAGAGAAAGAAACCTCCATGTTTGTGGGTCTGGCACATAGTAAAGTGTGCCTATTTATTGTTTTTGCCTTGCCCTTGATCAGATGTCTGCCCACATTGCTTATATTTTTCAGTGTTCCCTTCATTTTGTGTTTACTTTCTCTCTCCATTTCCTCTGAGAGATTGAATCTGAGAAATTGAATCTAAATTGCTTCTTTAGTGCTTACCTAATACGCAGTCATCCTCTTTAATTTTAAAGAGAAAAAAAGAAAAAAATGTAACTTTTAGAAATCAACATATCATGTATCTTTGGGAACTCAATGATTTCTTTTTGTTTTTGAGGACAGTGGTAGGAAGTAAATGTATTGATTTAGGGTACCTTTTCAGACTTTAAAATTTTGCTTATCATAAGGAGGAGTCATAAGAAAATAGCTCCAGTGAACAATTATTTGATGGAAAGAGGAAGTACCATTGTCGGGGACAGTGGCAACTCCAGAAACAGGTTTTCTTAGAGGCTTTTCTTTGCCTTTTCTTTTCTTTGATACCTTATTTTCTGTTTGTCCCGAGTAATCCCTAATCTATGTCCTGGGAAATCCTTTATGATGGCAAGGATTACATTAGGAATTCCTCAAATGCTGATTTGATAGTCATTGGTGGTATGCTTTTTAAAATATGGAGAGTATGTTTTTCCCTGCTTCAGACTAATGGGTTTTCTAAATAGAGCTGATTGTATCTCCATGTTATTGTGAGAGCAGGCAGCAGCCTGTATTTGGACACCACCTCAATGAAGGCTTATTTTGTCTTGGATGCTGGAGAAATCTTAGTGTGCTGTGTCCGTTACCTCATATTCCTTCCAAACAGAGGACCTGCTGTTGTGAAGGAACATTTCTATACTGGACATGAGTCTCCTGGGGTTCTCCATATTGCCATGCTCCATCATCCTCTGACAAGGGCCGTGACACAGCACTCCTCACATTCAGCCGAGAGTCTGAGGAGAAACAAAAGGGGCATTTTCCTTGGTGCACCATGGAGAGCCTCTGAAATGTTAGCTTTCCCTGTTGCTTACAGCCTTTGTCATTCCGGTTACCTTGGACTTTATTTTGACTTCTTGCCACTTTCCCAGCCCAGCAGAAGACAGACTACCTTCCTAATCCTGATTGGAGTTATATACAAGTATTTGGATATACTTGCAAAGGAAAGAGAGAGTGAGAGCCAGCCCTCCCAAATCATGGGCTTGGAGAAAATTGTCTTCGCTGTCTGAACTTTTGTTTTGGCCAGGGCAGGGGGCCAGTGTTATCTTTTCATTTTGTTTGCTTTTGTCAGTAAAACACTACTAAAAATTATTGAGAGTAATAAAACATTCATGTTCACACTGTTCAGAACTGATGGTAGTTAATGTTTTATTCTACTTTGAGTTTATTTTTCATTAAAAAGAAATAATATTATACATAAAATTGAAGTGCCTTTTTTCTACTAATCTCAGTCCTACTTCTTACTCCAAAAGTAACCACTAGCAGAAATTTGATTTGTATCCTTGATGTCTGTTTTTCATATTTTATATCTCCATTAAAATATAACGTAGCATTTTATAATTCTTTGTTAGTGTGAATTGCTATTTATTCCCTCATACTGTGGCTTTTCAACCTTGTCAAAAGGGCAAGCACATGATTATAGCTGTGATGGTTTAGCATTTGCGCTGCTACTTGAGATAATGGAGAGCAGGTTCTTTTAACTCAAGATACAATCGATCCTGGGAGAGCAAGGAGCAAGGAGCCACGAACCCTCCATTCTATCCAAGCCACGAGGGATTTTATGCCCTGGGCTTAGATTATGGTGCATCAGGGTTGCCTTCCACCCTTTAGCACAGAGCTTGGTATTCCAAAGGCCACAAGGGGTTTTAGACCCTGGACCCTGGACATGTTCCAAGACTCTTTTACATTATGTCAGACATGCAAACCCTTCCACAGCTTCTCCCAGCACTCAGCTTTTCCCAAGAGATTTAGGTTGAGGTTCACTTTTTTTTTGCCTATAGTTGTCCAGTTGCTTTAGCATTATCCATTGAAAAGGCTGTCTTGGCCGGGCGCGCTGGCTCAAGCCTGTAATCCCAGCACTTTGGGAGGCCGAGACGGGCGGATCACGAGGTCAGGAGATCGAGACCATCCTGGCTAACACGGTGAAACCCCGTCTCTACTAACAAATACAAAAAACTAGCCGGGCGAGGTGGCGGGCGCCTGTAGTCCCAGCTACTCAGGAGGCTGAGGCAGGAGAATGGCGGGAACCCGGGAGGCGGAGCTTGCAGTGAGCTGAGATCAGGCCACTGCACTCCAGCCTGGGCGACAGAGCGAGACTCCGTCTAAAAAAAAAAAAAGAAAAAGCTGTCTTTTCCCCATTGCATTGCTTTTCTATCTTTTTCAGAAATCAGGAAAGTATGTTTGTTTTGGTGTATTTCTGGTTTTCTTTTATGTTCCATTGATCTGTATGTTTGTGAACAGTATCACAATCTCTTGATTACTGTGACTATATAGTAAGCTTTAATTCATGCTGAATGATTCTTCACACTTTATTCTTCAAGATTGTTTTAGCTATTTTAGGGCCTTTGCTTTTCCATATAAATTTTGGACTAATTTTGTCTCTGTCTGCAAGAAAACTTTGCTGAAGTTTTAACAGGAATTTTATTAAACCTATAGATCAGTTTGGGGAAGGTTAATATTTTTAGTATGTGAGACCTTCCAATGCATGATTACAGTATGTCTCTCTGTCTTCCAATGCATGATTACAGTATGTCTCTCTGTCTAGGCCTTCTCTGATTTCTTCCACTAGCATTTTGTAATTTTCAACATAGAAGTCCTATACGTCTTTTATTAGATTTATGCCTAATTACAGTCATGTGTTGCTTAATGACAGGGATACGTTCTGAGAAATGCATCATTAGACGATTTTGTCATGTGAACATCATAAAGTATACTTACATAAACTTAGACAGTATAGCCTACCACACACCTAGGTTATATGGTATAGTTCATTTTCCTATATGGTATAGGATATAGATTGTTTTGTTTTGGCATATGGGTACCAGTTACTCCAGCAATATTCACTAGTAAGACTATCCTTTTTCTGTTGAATTGATTTTATACCTTTGTCAGAAATAAACTAATCATATAGGTGGCCTGTATTTCTGTATTCTGTGTTTATTGACGGATGTCTCTATCCTTTTGCCAGTACCACACCATCTTGATGACTATAGCCTTATGGTAACTGTTCAATTAAGGTAGTGTGGGTCCTTCAACTTTGACATTTTCCAATATGGTTTAAGCTGTTCTAATTCCTTGGCTTACATATAAATATTAGGGTATGCTTGTTGAAGTCTATGAAACATTCTTCTGGGATTTTGGTTAGGATTGTGTTGAATTTATAGAAGAATTTGGCCAGAATTTACATCTTAATAATATTGATTCTTCCTGTCCATGAACCTAGTATCTCTTTCCATTCATTTAAATATTCTTTAAAAAACTGGTGTTGTGTATTTTCCACATATGGATTCTGTACATATTTTGCTACATTTTATTTAAAGATTTCATGTATCTTGGTCCTGTTGTAAGTAGTACTGTTTTAAAATTTCAAATTCAGTTGTTCACTGCTAGGCATAGAATTACAATTGGTATTTGTAATTGGCTCTGTATTCTGTGGGCTTGCTAAATTTATTTATTAATTCTAGTAGATTTTTAATAAATTGTAGACAGTCATATTGTCTGTTACTTAGCACAGTGCATGTCTTCTTTTCCAACCAGTATGACTTTTTACATTTTTGTTGTTTTTTGGACCTTATTACACTGACGTGGACCTCCAATATAGTATTGGAATAGGAGTAGTGATGGCAAACACCCTAGCCTTTTTCCCTGTTTAGGAAATAATCATTCATTACACCACTAAAAGTGATGTTAGCTATAGGTTTTTTTGTTCATGACCTTTATTTGATTAAGGACATTTCCTTCTATTCTAGGTTTGCTGGAGCTTTTATCCTGAATGGGTACTGAATTTATTCAAATACTTCTTCTGCATCTATTGAAAAGTCTATACCATTTTTCTTGATGTATCAGTATAGTGAATTATATTAATTGCACTTTTAACCAGCCTTGAATTCCCAAGATAAATCTCACTTGGTCATGATGTATTATCTTTTCTTATATGTTGGTGAATTTGATTTGCTAATATTTTGTTAAGGATTTTTGTGTTTATGCTTATAAGGGACATTGTTGTATAATTTTCTTATAATGTCTTTGTCTTGTTTTGATATCAGGGTAGTGCTGGCCTCATTTTTGAGTGTTCTCTCCTTTTTTTTCTGGAATAGTTTGTATAGAACAGTGTTATTTTCTTCTAAAATATTTTGTAGAATCTATCAGTGGAGCCATCTGAGCCTGGTGTTTTCTTTGCTGGAGGTTTTAACTACGAATTGAATTTATTTAATGGACATATAGCATGATTCAGGTTATCTGTTTCTTCTTGAGTGAGCTTTAGTAGTTTGTATTTTTGAATGAATTCACCCATTTAATTATAATTGTTGAATTGAGTTATAATCGTTTTATTTAAGCATAAAGTTTTTCATAGTATTTGCTTATCATAAGCCTTTAATGTCTTTGTGGTCTGTGGTCATGTTCCCTCTTGTAGTTCCAGTATTGACATCATCTTTTCTTAATCAGTCCAGCTACAGGTTTATCAAATTTACAAACCTTTTTAAAGAACCAGCTTCGGGTTTTATGAGTTTTCTCTGTTTTAATTTTTACATTTCATTGATTTCTGCTCATATCTTTATTTCTTCCTTCTTCTTGCTTTGGATTTAATTTGCTTATCTTTTTATGGTGTTTTAAGTATAGATCATTGATTTGAGACTGTTCTTTTCTATTATAATATTTAATTATATAAATTTTCCTTTAAGCACTGCTTTAGATACATTCTGTAATTGGGATTTGTTATATTTGAATTTTCATTGAATTCAGATATTTTCTAATTTATCTTGTGACTTCCTCTTTGACTCACTGGGTTATTTACAAGTATGTTGTTTATTTTCCAGATATTTTCCTTATCTTTCCAGGGATTTTCCTCATCTTTCTGTTAATTATTTCTAGTATAATTTCATTATAGTTAGAGAATGTACTTTGTACTATTTCAATTCTTTTAAAGTCTGTTGTGGTATATTTGAGGTACATTTTCAGTTTAGAATATGGTCTTTCTTGGTCACTATCTCATATGCACTAGAAAAAAATGTGTATTCTGATGTTGGTCGGCATGTTTTATATTTCAGGTATTTTATATCATTAACAGTTTTTTGCTGGTTTTATCATTTACTGAGAGGAGTGTTGATTTCTCCAATTGTAATTATGGGTTTCTTTATTTTTGTTGTTCTACCAGTTTTTGCTTCATTATTTCTTGTGTACATATCTGTTTTTAGATACATACGCATTTTGGATTGTTATGTCTTTCTGCTGGAGCTTGCCTCTCCCTGTCTAATGGTTTTGCCTCTAAGCAGCTCACCTACCTCCTGGTCCAGAACCAGCTCTTATAATGGAATTTGGAGAACTTGTCCTGCAATAATTACAGAGTTAGTGCCTATTCCTAGTCTTAAGCACCAAGTGATTTAATTCACTTCCTGGTAGTGGAGCTATCTCTTTATTCTTTTACTTATTAGAACCATTGCTCTACAAAGGTAGCCTTAGGCAATGGATCTGCACAAGTTTTCTTTTTTTCATCCTCATTTCATGCACAGCCTCTCATCACCCAGTTCTACCCCTACTTCAAGCAGGGAACCTGGCTCTAGTTCCCCTGCCTCTCATGAAGCACATTCAGTCTCCTTTGCCTTGTGTGACCTGAACTCCTTACTGCTTCTGCTGCTATAGATTTCTAGCCTGGAGGTCTTGTAGTTTTAGTTCTGTGATTTGTATTTCTGTTGAGTTTCTGGTCCATGGAGATGCTTATCATTTTTGAGCCTGGGCTATATATCTTCTTAGATTTCAACCTTTTACATTTTATCAATTTTACTCTGCGTCTGGAGCAAAAGTGCAACATATTGATAAATGTGGTTTAAAATCATTCTTTTAACTGCTGTATGGTATTCTATCATATGAATAGAACACATTCTATTTATCCATTACTAGATGATTTTTGATAACACTTGAATTTAAGAAATAATGAATTGAAACAAATGTAGTTCCGTGACATAAGCTCTGTTGAAAAACTAAATGGAAAATACTAAATTCACTTCAAGATACTTTGCTATATGTGTGAAAGGTGACATTAAATAATTCTGGAGGTAGGTGAATTGCAGATTTTTGCGGAAGACAAGTGGGAAACATCTATGGCTTCAGGTAAGTGGAATGAGCTCTGTGGTGGAACTCATAAAAAGAAAAGAGTGTTCAGGAGTGAATTTTTAGAACTACCCAAGTATAGGTGATAATAAGAGAGATGAGAACCCTTGAAGAGAGATTGAATGGGGACATTTGAAATGTAGGAATGAGAAAATAATTTCTAGAACAATATGCAGCAAACCACTAAGATGATGAAACTAAAACAGTGATAGTCTCAGAATAACACCTGAGTTCTAATCTCCACCCTTCCGTTCACTAGTTATGAGGCTTTAGGTTAACAAACTGGGTCTCAATTTTTACATCTGTAAAGTATGTAATAGATGGTTTCTAAGATTCCTTCTACCTGTAGAATGTGATGCTTATGTGTTTTAATAAGTGGAATGTTGGTGACCTTGAGAAAACCTTGAGTAGGTTGTCAAGTCCCAGTTGTAGAATGTTAAGGAGGTTTCTTTGATGTCCCAGGATATGATGCCACACAGAAGTGAGAAAGCATACTATAGCAAGAGACATTAGATAACAGCAGTCAGAAGATGTTTTGAATGTACTTTTGAATCCCTCCCAATGCCTTGGGAAACAAACTCAATAATTTTTTTTTTTTTTTTTTTGGAGACGGAGTCTCGCTCTGTCACCCAGGCTGGAGTGCAGTGGTGCAATCTCGGCTCACTGCACCCTCCACTTCCCCAGTTCAAGCAATTCCCCTGCCTCAGCCTCCTGAGTAGGTGGGATTACAGGCGTACACCACCACGTCTGGCTAATTTTTTGTATTTTTACTAGAGGCGGGGTTTCACCATGTTGGCCAGACTGGTCGCAAACTCCTGACCTCAGGCAATCCACCCACCTCGACCTCCGAAAGTGCTGGGATTGCAGGTGTGAGCCACCACACCTGGCCATATTTTTCTTTTAGTTAATTAAACTTCAAGGTTTAGTTTAACCAAGTGAACCATCTGGGATTTTTCATGTTTTATTTGTTACATTTCTTAAAAAAAGAGATGCATGTATTAGGGATTTATTTTGAAGTAATACAGCATTACCTAAAGACTTCAGTTGATTCAATATTTGTCTGCATTTGAGGAATGATTGATTAACAGAATTGTTAACTTGAGACTACTACATAAGCTACCCATGAATACACCTCTAGACAGTTGTAAGGGATAAATAGAGTACTTCTGGGATATTTATGATCCCATTGTGGCATAGGCACCTGCAGAAAATGTAAATTCCCTTATGTTTCCCTAGGATGCTCCTAAAGATTGTGAATTTGGAGATTTGATGTCCAAATCTGAATGCTTTCTGCCATTGGAAAGTCCCTGATTCTAGACAGAGTTTCATTTTACAATTTCCTAAAAATTATGTAAAATATATACTGTTTAGGGTCATTTATAAGGCTAACCAAACATGAGAACAAACTAATGTTTGTTTTAGGTTTTATAGTAAATAGAAACACAGACTAAGACATATGGCAGGAACCTGTAGTCTTTTTCAAGTAGTATACCACATCTTCCTATTCTAGAGTCATATATGACTGAATTGTGATTGAGGAAATGCCCCCAGGTCTTGGGAATCAAGAGTGAGGATTGGCAAGATGGAGAAACAGGCATACCTCTCCTAAAAATGACCACTGTGCTACTAAAATCTGCTCTTACGTAACATTAGACAGGTGTGCCATGGACCAGGACCTGAGTGTATGAAGGTTTGCTTATTTGCACTGGGAGTAGAGCTAGCCTGGTTCCACCGCAGATGGCTTCATTCTCTCTTCCTCTCTTTGTTAGTATCACCTTCAACCCCACTCTGCTGGTAGCCTGATTTCTAACTGCTTATGATTCAAAGACCCCTAAAGTTGAAAGAAGCTTTTCTCTCAGTGGGTGTTTTTATTTAACAAGAAGGGGGAAAAAAACACACCAGTTTGCCTGTGGGTGGTATTCTTCACAGGGTTGCAGCCAGCATTTGGTTTCCATTTATCACTGTCAGTTGCCCACGTGGTTATGCTGGCCTTTATGCTGTTTGTAGTAAATTTTGTTTTACTTGTGATTGGCCATTTTCTGTTAGAAGGTCATGGTGGAAAGGACCAGAGAACTTCTGAACATGGCATACTTTACATTTTAGCATTTGATGATTGTAATACATCCTTATCGGTAATATTTTCCAAAGTAGATTTATTTACATTTTGCCCACTTCAGAAGTGGGGCTTATGAATATTAAATACTTGTTAATAGTCAGATGAAGATACTGACTGGTAGAATATAAATCGAAATCATTAATTTCAGAGAATGCTTAGTCAGCAGAAACCATCTACCTCTTCAGAGTATACTTGAGGAAGATGTTGGAACTCATGCTAAGAAAAGCTCAGGTGTACAATGCATGCAGTATAGTCCAGTTTGGATGGACTTTTGGATAATGAATAAAATATATAAGTTGAAAGACTAGGACAGAATTGCTTTCTGAAATTTACTGGACATTTTGTAAAATCATGATTGCTTATATTTACTAATTTTTCCTGCTTAAAGATAAGTGGAAAATAAGAAAATTGGGAGAAAACAGATTATCTTGAAACCATGATTTTTATTTATGTAGCTTTTAAGGGAACATATTCAGTATGTATAGTGAATCACAACTCTAGTGCTCTTGCTTCTTTTTTATTTAATAGTGAATATTTCTCAAAGCCCACATCCAAAGCCTAACCCATCTATAAAAGTCTGCTGGCCTTACCTATAAATTAATAAATAAACATTGATTTTAAGATTTTAACAAGTAGAAAGGAAGGTGCAGAAAATGGTAATGGTGACGACACAAAATAAGGTTGGAAAGTTATGAAGGAACCAGATCATGAAGGGCTTTTTATGCTTACTGTATGCGTTTTCTGTTGCTGCTATAATAAATTACTATAAACATAATGGCTTAAAGCAATACCTACTTAGTATTTCACAGTCCTGTGGGACAGAAGTCTGGGCACAGTGTGACTCAGCTGAGTTCTCTGCTTAGGGTCTCACAAGGCCAAAATAAATATGTCAGCAGGGCTATTTTCTGTATCAGAGGTTCTGGAGGAGAATCTCTTTGCAGATACAGTCAGAATGGTGGCAGAATTATCTTCTTTCTTATACTTTCCATGTGTGCCATCTTCAAACCAGCAATGGTGTGTCAAATTCTGGTGCTTTGACTGTCTCTGACTTCCTCTTTTGCTACTAGTTGGAAACTCTGTTTTTGAAGGCTCATATGATTAGATTAGGCCTACCCAGATATGGGAGCCAAAATTCTGCCTACCACAATCATGTTGAAGAGTTAGGACTTTATTTTGGTGGGTGTTATGTGATTTTAAGTAGAGGAGTGATGGGATACAATTTGTGCTTTATAACAAACCCTGTGGCTATCATAAAGACAAGGATTGTCTTGGGGCCACCCTGAGATCATGGAAAGCCATTAGCTTTTTTAAGAAGAAAGGGATTTCAAACAGTGAATAAGGTGCTTACAAAATCTGTGGAAGGGCTGGAGGAGCAGACTTAGGCCTCCTCTCTAGGATTGACTCTAGAGTAGTACCATGGAACTGGCCCACCAAGGGCACTGCTCACCTTTGTAAGGAATCAAGTAAAGGGAAAATTCACAAGCTGCTGTCCCTGGTGCTGATCACATCACTTTGTGATCTGGAGATCAGCAAGCTGCTGCTGGGGTCTTTGACTCTAGAAACAGACTGCTTGAACTGTGTGATCTAGTCATTTGGAAGCCTCTACCCAAACTGTTTCCACACGATATCTACTAGATCTACTGCCTCTCTCCAGGGCTGTGATTGATAGAAGCTAAATCTCATTGGCAAGAGAGTGTGGGAAATGTATTTTTCAGCTTTTCCATCTTGGAAATACGGGAAGGCCTACCAGGAGGAGGTTGAAACAGATATTGAGAAAGCTCATCTAGTTTATGCAGACACAAAAAATTGTAGCAATCTAGGTTATTAATTATAGTGGCCTGAATTTATAAGGTGAGTGAACAAGAGAAATGCAGATAGATTCATGGGATATGTGGGAAGATGAGTGGGATGTGGTAATTGATTGAATGAGAGAAGTAGAGAAGAGATAGGAGAGAAATAAATAAGAATGACTGTCCGCTTTCTGGCTAGGATAATTAGATAGTTCCCAGTGCCACTTACTGAGATACGAAAGACTAGAAGAGAACACGGTTGGGGAGTGGCAGTTGTTTTTGAACACGTTGATTTGAGAAAACTAAGACTTCAGAGTGTCTGAATTTATAGGTCATTTAATTTTTAGATATACTTACCCATTTATGGAAGATAGGCTAATTTCTGAACGTAGGTCATAATTTTGTGTACAAATATGTTTATGGTTGAGATTAATTCAATTGGCTATAATGTCAAGTATGAATGAGTCTAGGAGTATACAGTTGTTACTGTGTTTTAGTTTTATATTTAAATAGATTCAGAGCTTATCCCTAGTTTTTTAATCTCAGTGTTGAGTAGTGGGGTTTTGTTTTTGTTTTTTACCAGAAGGACTCATGGTGCTCTATTTCTTAAGTTATTTCTCATTTTAGAATATCTGCTTATTAAGTTTATTTCTGAAAAAAAAATGTGGTGCCTTAGTTTATTTTGTGTTGCTGTAACAATACCACAGACTTGGTAATTTATAAAGAAAATACATTTGTTTCTCAGTTCTGCAGGCTAGAAAATCCAGTATCAGGGTGCCAGCATCTGGCTATGGCTTTCCTGCGGTATTATCCATGATGGAAGGAGGAAGGACGAGAGCAAGAGAGGGCTGAACTCACTTTTACCGGGATAACTAGCCGACTCCCTCTCTAACACCATTAATCTCTTTATGAAGCCCTTGTGACCTAGTCGCCTCTAAAAGATGCCCCCGTCAACACTGTTGCACTGGGTAGTAAGTTTCCAGCACACGAGCTTGGTGAGGGGGCACATGCAAACCAAAGCACTAGGTTAGGTATGATATTTTGGGGCCGTTCTTTCTAATGCATTTGTTTGGGTCTGTGTTGGTGGTGGTTTGCTCTTCAGTTTGTTTCTTTAGCTCTGCAGTCTCCATTTGCATCTCATTCTACAGTTCATTTATCTTTGAGTGCTGGTTTTATATGCAAGTACTTAGTAATTTCTAGACTTTTGAGTTTTGTGGAGTGTTTTCTTTTTCTTCAGTTGTGTTTTCTTTCAGATTGAGTTCTGCCTCTGTCTTTTACTTATTGTGTGTTCCTCTCCTTTATTCTTTTTGCTGTGGTATGTGCTCTGTTGCTATTTTGTGTCTCATCATCTTGCTTGTGCTTGAAGTGGTCACTTCTCTTCATGTCATCTCTTGGCTGAAATGTAGTATGAGTAAATTCTCTTTGAACACTTTGACATTGTTTCTTTTGTTACTCCTAGGCAAAATATGAGAGCTAGGGTATTACAATTTTACTTTTCTATAGTCTGAAGGTAAAACATCTCTAGACTTGGGTTCAGTTCTTATTTGACCACTGGGTTCTGCTGTCTTTTCTGAGATTTTGTTAAATTTTCATAACCTAGTTTCAGTTATTTGAACGCATATACTAGGATATGGGGTGGAGAAAAGATACCCCTAGACTTTGAATCATCTTTCCTTTTCAGTTTAGAGGCTTGGAAAATTTCAAGTCCTGGCAGCTTTGTGTTTGTTTGTTTTGCTCTGTTTTATTTTGTTTGCCTTTGCTAAAATCCTGACATCCTGAAGTCCCACCTAAGTAGATTTCAATCATTCATATATATATATATATATATATGCATTTTTTTTTTTTCTGAGACAGAGTCTCACTCTGTCACCCAGGCTGGAGTACAGTGGCACAATCTCAGCTCACTGCAACCTCCACCTCCCAGTTCAAGTGATTCTTCTGCCTCAGCCTCCTGAGTAGCTGGGACTATAGGCACGCACTACCACGCCTGGCTAATTTTTTGCATTTTTAGTAGAGACAGGGTTTCACCATGTTGACCAGGCTGGTCTCGAACTCCTGACCTCGTGATCCACCTGCCTCAGCCTCCCAAAGTGCTGGGATTACAGGTGTGAGCCACCGTGTCCAGAAATCTTATATTTTTTAATGGGTGTGTGTGCTTTAAAATAAGCTTCAGAGCAGCAGTAATATAATGTAAATATTTTTATTTGTTTATGAACGTAGAATTTACAAAGTGTTTACTCATTTGGTATTTTATTTAGTTCTTGTGACTGTCTTATACAGTAGGAAGGGCAGAAATTATTCCTAATTTTACTATTGAGGAAACTGAGATCCAAAAAGACAGTGAGTTGCCAAGTCACACAGCTAATTATAAAATGGAGTCAAGACCCTGAAGACAGAGCCAGGGCTATTTTTAGCATTCCCTGTTATTCCACTTGTTGGAAATGATTACTTCCATCTCTAAGCACAGCAATCTTTTTTTTTTTCCTTTTAAGAGATGGGGTCTCGCTATGTTGTCCATGCTGGTCAAACTCCTGGGCTCAAGTGATTCTTCCCCTTGGGCTTCCCAAGGTGCTAGGATTCCAGGTGCAAGCCACCATACCTGGCCACACTGGTCTTACTGTATGTTTAATGCACCCACAAACCTTATTATGACACTGATTTTAACTGAGTTAAAGCTGAAAGTGGTGTGGAGGAGGTAGGGGGATAATTTTGTGTGACTTGTATTCTGATCCTTAATTAAAGTGACTTCACTGTATCTTGGTTTTAATAAAACTAATATTAATTTTTTTCAACATTTTTTCCCTTTCTGATATATAGGAAACTTGTGAGTGTCCCTGATAAAATCAGATCTAGATCCTCCAGGGCTGGCAGTGCAGACAAAATTTTCTCTATGGGAAACATGACCTTTGTGGGCCCTATTCTCATCTCTGTAATTCACTTTCCTCTTGGTGTCTTTTGCTCTGTATTCCTTCCTTGATCAAGAAACGTGTATCCCTTATTTACCACTTTTTTCCAAGAATGTATTCTTGATTCTTCCGTAAATTCTGTGTATTACACCTGAAATTAGATTGGAACATTCAAACAAGGCATCTCTGAAAGAGTTAGGTTAATTGCTAACATACAACTACATGCTTTTCTTTATAAGTTATGGCTTCTCTGGGCCTCAGAAACTGCTGGCCTCCTTCCATCTTTCCATCTATTCCCAAGAGATACATGCCTAGATATCTGCACTTCTTGATGATGACATCCAAGAAAGCAAGTTCTACAGAGAGATTGGACTTCTATTTTTTTTATAGTGTCTACTTTTCTAGGTTCCATTTTATCCTAAGCCTATTCTTATGTAATCATTGATTAACAGTAGGCATAGTGACCATCTTCAGGAAAAATGATTTCCCGGTTTTACAGTGGCCTCCGTAGGGCACTCATATTAGGTCACAGAATGCACAGTAGTCATAATGATAGAGTAAGATTTTTTAAAGATATTGAGCCTAGTAATATTGTTTATCTGTAGTTGGGAAGAAGTCCATAGTACATGTGCTAGTAGTTTAAGCTGACAGTGTTGTTGTTTTTAATCCTTCTAGGTATCATGAACTGATCACAAAATATGGGAAGCTGGAGCCTTTGGCAGAAGTGGACCTAAGACCCCAGAGCAGTGCAAAAGTAGAAGTCCACTTTAACGATCAGGTGGAAGAAATGAGCATTCGTCTGGACCAAACAGTTGCAGAACTAAAGAAACAGTTAAAAACTCTGGTACAGTTACCCACAAGCAACATGCTTCTCTACTATTTTGACCATGAAGCACCCTTTGGCCCAGAGGAAATGAAGTACAGCTCTCGGGCATTGCATTCCTTTGGCATTAGGGATGGAGATAAAATTTACGTGGAATCCAAAACAAAATAACCTCTACCAGCCTTGTGAAAATGTACACATAAGGACTTGTTGCAGGGCATTTGTTTTTAATGTGGTTTTCTTTAGGAGGGAGAAGGTTGTTTTTGTTTTGTTTTGTTCTGTTTAGGTTTGGGAGGGATTTTGTATATTTTTGCCCCTGGAGTGGGTAGGGGCCATTTTTGGTATTTTCTACCACAGATTTACTTGGCTCAGCCAGTGGAATTGGCCACATTTCCAGTGTATGTGCCCTCTGTAAGGAAAGATGACAAAGAAATCACCGACTTCTTACTGTGTTCACTGGGATTTGCCTGCCACCTGGTTATCATTACTGTTGGGTGCACTTGTGAAGATAACATGAACAGTGCAGCCTCTTAGAAGGGTCTCCTAGAGAATTTAAATGGGGAGACAAGGAATCTTCACAGGAAGGGCCAGAACTTCTCTCTCCCAGTTCTTCCTTCCGCTACCCTCCCTCCTTGGCTTTTTTGGTTCAGTTCCATTTTTTTTTCATTTTGATGTGTGGTTTACCTAATAGTTTTGTTCTGTTCATAATTCTTATTTCTCAACCTGGGTGATTTTTGTTCTCATTTCTCCCTTTTGAAATAATTGAAAGTGTTTTAAGCATTTTTCAACCTGATTCTAATCTCAGGTACGCAGTAAGAAGCTATAACTCTGTTAGAACCTCGAAGAAGAATAGATGTAGAGTGAAAACTCCAGGAAAACTTGCAGTTATTCTGGAAGCACCGGCAGAACAGTCTGATCTCTTTGTATGTTACTCACTCACTTTTAATGTCCCTTGTACGTTATGTCAGCCATTATTTTCATAACGTGAAATATGTCAGATTCTAGAGGTCTTCTGTTTTTGCTTATTGAATGTATTTTCTCATGTCTTTCTTTTTCATTACTTTAAACTATTGGGAAATGAGGCCTGACTTTATAAATAATTCATTAGAGTCCTGGATAAGTGCACCAGGAGAGTTGAGAATTAGCTCACAAACTGTCTATGCTGTGTGTGGGGAATGAAGTTGGGGAATGTGGGGGAAGAGCTTATGACTTTCCCACCTGTGTCATCCATTCGAAGACCTTGCTCTTGCACTTTGCATTAAAAGTGGGAAACATTAATCAAAGGGAGCTTTTATGCCCAGGTTTTCCCTGGGGCTTTGTGATGTAATAATTGAACAATTCTTTTGTTTTACATTTCAATTTAGTTGCCTCATAGAAGTATAACTGCCCAATCTATGAGTAAAGTATAAGTGTCAAAACTTCACAATTGCCTCCAAGTCATATTTTTTGCAGAAGCACATTTAAAGCACTTTTCTGTAAAAGCTAGTTCCTTACCTACTTGGAAATCTTTTTGTTTGTTCTTCGATTCCTTTGTTAATCAGATGTAATCCCTTTCTTTAATGTGTATTTTTCTCAGTCCACCATGTTTATGGATGGGAAGCTTGAGAAATACAAGTGTGTAAGTGAAGTATTTTTCAAAGAATGCAATTATCTGATTGCATTTGACCTTTTGACCTTTGTTACATAATTCCACCCCTCCTACAAATTTAATTTTTTTATGAAATTTTTAGGTGACTCTTGTAAAATCTTCATGTATGAGGAGTTGTGTTTATTAATGCTACTTTTTAAATTTTCCTGTGCCATGTGGCAGATGTTTATTCTCTTAATGCACTTCAGGTTTGCTATCTGTAAAGCCTTTGACCCAGGCCTACTGAGTCAAATCTACATTCAGTATAACATTAAAGGTGGAAACCAAAGGGTTTGAGAAAGATGAATAAGGCCTATTCTCCTTCTGCTGCAGACATTATCTTTCAAAATCATAAAAATGAGCAATGGAGATCCAGGCTGAGTATAGACAAGAATAATTATTTTGCAAACATATTTTCCTGACAGACTTTTGGTAGGAAAAAAGTATGGCAACAGTGTCATGAAGATTGAAACTGTAGGTGCTTTGTGTATGTATGCATGAGTGCGGACGAGTTTGAGAGAGAAACAGTGTAATTGAGCCCCAAGCTTTTGTCCGCCTGGGAAACAGATGCATTCTTATTTTTTGAAGTTGTATGACCCTGGACTGTCCCACAGCAGAAGGCAGAACAAACACTTATGTTATGCTTTAATCATAAGTGGAATGGTCACAATTAATAAGATATTTTATATATGGCAAAGTTTTATGAAATGCTTTTTTACTATTAGAGACCTGTTTCTTCTGTTACTACAGAACACAGTGTTTATCAACTGCGGGCATAATTCTTTTATTATACAGTTGCATGTAAAGGGAGCTTCTCATTTAATTCAGTGAATATGGGTATTTTTACGGCATTGTAATTGATGGTTTTAATAATTGCTGAATAATTTTGATTAAGAGAAAAATGTAATACAATTACTGGTCTTTTAGAGTTACAGGACAGAAGTTAATGCAAAAAGCTATTTGAGCATGTGTACTTATAGATTCATTTGGGTGGCTGAGTAAAGATGCTGCTTTTGAAATAAAATTGGTGCTGTGTAGACACTTGTAACCAAAATTATTTTTATAACAGGACTAAAAGAAGGAGAGAAGAGACCATGGACCTTTGAGTTTACATGTTATGCCTAATTGTCTGCAGCTTATCTGTATTTTAATATTGACTTTGCCCAGATTCAGTGAGAGCATATTATTGACATTATGAGGCAAAATGCTGTCATAGCCAGTATTACTGATATGTTGCTACAGGCACAATGTATAGAACATATCTTTTCTAAAATAGGAATTATTTCCAGTTATGAAAAAGGAAAAGAGTAATAAAGAAAACCAAATCAAAGCCAAGGGATCTTTTCTACGTGTGGGTGAATGGCTGCTGAAGTCACAGTAGAAATCAATTTTTGAATTTGAATTGTTGAAATATCCTAGATTGCTTTAAAGGAAAAAATCCAGTCATATATCTTTTTCTATTATTAAGTTTTGCAACCTTTTGCCACCGTTGCCATAAATACGTAAGAAAGCAGCAGGTAGTATAAGCCCCTTGTTATTAAGACCTTTCAGTTAATATTAAGGCCAAAATGTAACTTGAGCTAGGTATAACAGGACTGAATGCTACAGTGTTTTTAAAAATTTCGCTTATTTTTAAAGAAAGGAAAATTCAGTTCTAACCAGATGTTCCAGCTGTGTTGCTCAACCAGCAGTGGTAGGAGCAGAGAGCACTTGCACTACGAGCTGATCACCATTTGAGGCGTGCAGCTGATAGCTGTTACTAACGCACATGTGAGTGTAGCTTGCTGCATGAAAATGCTAGGCTCTAGGGCATGTAAAACATGAATACAGAATACTAGATTGTTCCAAGTAATGTCATTTCTGTTTATGAATTTGATTTTTCCCTTCATTTCATGTCAAATTGAAAATGCAAACAAACTGCTTTCAAGAACACCCAGAAGCTATCTGTGTTACCAGATGTGTTGTGAACACTCAACTATTTTTCATAGGTGCTTCCTTGAAATATATGTCCATTGTAGTGGTGGAGAGGGACTGGACTCTCTCAGGCTCTTTACTTGCCAGTTGTCTCCTGCAGTTAATGGAAATATATATATATATATATATCACACGTGTATATATATATATATACACACACACACA
>NW_016830476.1:572764-607370 GCF_001698545.2 Rhinopithecus bieti
TATATATATATTTTTATTTTAGAATATAATTTAAACATGAAGGTCTATTCTTTGCATTTTTTATTAATATACATATATAGATAATCTTTTAAAAAATTAAAATTCAAGTCCATTTTCTCTTTGTGTTCTGATTTTTTTTCTGGAGTGTGGGGTCGAGGTATATATTTTTTTATATAGCTAAAAATATTCGTTGGTTCTGTGGTTGAGTTCTCTGGAGGATTGGCCCAAACTAGTAAAAGTCTGACCATTTTGACAAATTTAATTGGAATTTTGCCAGAGTTGAAAACTACAAAACAAAGATTCATAAGAAACGTGTTATTGCTTTTCTGTTAGCAAAATCTTATACTTCTGACATGCTCTTTATACTGCTTTTTTATCCTTTGAGGATAAACTCTGTCTTAAGATATTTGGCATCACCTTTCATGAGTAAGATTGAAAAATCTCATTTGTTGAAATTAAAATTTGCCAGTTCTTATTCAGGGGCTACTTTTTTCCTTAGAAAAATAGTTTTTTATATGTATTAGAATTTTGTACGTTTGAACCCTGCTTGCTTATCAATAATTTCTTGGTAAGCCATTATGAATTAACCTTGCACCAAGGATTAAAGTCTAAGGACTGTACTTTATTTCTGTATTTAAGAGACAGAGTTCATTCACTTCTCTTTCAATGCCTCAGAAATACATAAGTATCATGACCTGTTTAAGATTATTCTGCCTGCTATTCAAATTTCAAAGAACTGTAATTTAAGCCTCTGTACTACGTTTTATTTAATTACTATTTAGTGTGAGCTTCTCTGAGTACCTGCAAAGTAGACATGTATCAAGACATCCAGTAACTATTGGACTGGAAAATACCGTGACTTTCTCTAGTTACTAGAATGCATTTAAAACAAGAAGGTTGGCTTTTGAAGTCACATTTCTCTTTCAGTTCTTCTCTGGAAAGGAAGTTCCTATTTGGTCTTTACAACAACCCTTCCTACGAGGTTGACACTCTTATCTCCATTTTCTTACTAGTGAGGAAATTGATGCACAGATAGGTTAAGTAATACCAAAAGTTACATGGCTGGTAAATGGCGAGACCAGGATGCAAACCCAAGCAGTTTGGTTGCAGAACCCATGCACTGACAGCTGTACTGTAGTGCTTACTGCTAAAGTTCCCCAGCACACACCTTTATTGTTAGTCTTCCTTTTCACTGAAAAACTAAAATGAGATGTCCTCAATATCCATTTACTAAATTGATTGGCTCTGTAACAGAGTCACTGATGTGGCTGATAGCTCTAGATCCAGACTGGAATTTGCCCTCATACCATTTCCAGAATTGTGAAATTGTGGTTGGGACATATCTGTTGTCCTCCCTTCTCCTCTGAAATGCCCTATTGGACACAGGATGGGTGTTACTCACAATAATAAATGAACAAGTAATGTGACCCAAGAAGACTGATGATTTGTTTTTTAACCTCGGGACACTCTAGAGCCCTAAAACTGGTTTCAGCAGATAGCCAAAGGTGAGAGAGATCACTCAGTTCCAACTCAGACTTTTATCAAGGAGGCATCATGTTCCAAGTGAACTTAAAATGGGCATTTATTGAGGAAAAACAATAATTTAATGTTCCAGGAGCCTTTATCAAAGGTTTTGTTCTTGGAAAGGATGAGGCAGTCACGCTACTGTTCCTCCTTAAAATTCAAGAGAGAGCCTTGTAAAGAATATAAATATTACTTTAAAAATAGAGGAGACAGCTTTTCTATTATGGTCTGCAAGATCTAGATCTGTTTAAAAAAAAAAAAAAAGACAATGCAATTTCAGTTCATCAGACCATTCTGACTTTCCATCCTTGAATGCTTCTTAGTCACCTAAGTAATACAATTAAGGTGTTAAATAAATAAGAACGAGACTCTGGGAAGCAGGCATCAAATAATACAGACTAGAGAGAAAAATGTTTTCTGAAATATTTGATTATTTGAGGGCAGATGTAAGCTTTATTCCATTGTTAGGGAATACAACTAGGACAATAGGAACTGTTTTGGTTGTGTTAAAATTTTGATTGCTTTAAATCTGAATTTCATTTTTCCATTACCTCATGCATTTCGAGGATCCTGTTATGGACAACATTACCATTTTCAGGGAGAATGTAAATATAGCCTTAGATGTAATCACCTTAATGAGCTAGATCTAGGAGGTTAGACACTATTCAATCAGTGGATAAGTGGTAGAAACAACTGCATTACAGAACTATCTGGACTCCATGGTCGTTCATACAGTGAAGCAAAACAGTTGTACAGGGCTTGTAAATTTATCAGAGACACCAATGTCACATATTCTGTTGTCCAGGAAGCAGATGCTAAGGTGGAGTTGGGAGTGCAGAAAGTTTGTTGGGGAGTAACACCTGTGAAAGAACGGGGAAGAAGTAGGGTTGAGCAAGATGGACCATCAGACCATGCTATAGACCTAAATCAGTCAGCCCAATAGGATGCTCTGGAGCAAAGATTCTCCATTAGACGAGTCCTGCCTTGGCCAGAAATGGCGAGGGCCCTTTACCAATGCTTTTCTCAATCATTGATACAGGAGTGCTTCAAGAACATAACCTCAGCTTGAACTGATACAGATGCTAAAGGAGCCAACAGTTGGAAGCTGTCAGCTAACCTTACACCTTGTAGCTGGAAATCATCCTTTTTCTGAGGGTGGGTCTGAGTTTTGCATCTTAGTGTCTGCCACAGTCCACTCCATGCAATGTGTAGATCCAATTTTCCATCCATGATCAATGGCAGCTCCTCTAGGGCTCTGGTAGGCCTCTCCATCTGAGAGGAAACTTAGAAGAGGGAGGCTAGGAAAATGGCTTAAAACCCCTGTCGCTGCAGTTGATTTCAGAGTGACAACTGGTACCCACTCTCTCCCTCTTCCACTATCCTTAGAACCCCTTGGCTTTTGTTTCTCTGGTCTCAGTGGCTTACCTGGTGGTTTCACTCAAACCTTAAACCTTCGTTCCTTGTAGTCTGAGTCCTTCGTAACCATATGCTGATCAGACTAGGGTTGCTACACTTGTCCATCACAGTCTAATTGGGTAAGGGAGTACCAAGAGGCACCAAAATTGGTCACCTGAGTGCCATATGTTATCCCTTGAACCCAATGTATAACAATAGCCCTGCCTCCTCCTGCTGATCAGAGTCAACAACTCCTAACGAGATGATGGTTCATATTCTTGCCTGCTAGTCTTTGCACACAAGGAGCCCAGTGTGTCCAGGCACCATTACAGCCCATAGCTTATCATTCAGCGGGACTCTTGCCATGTCCCCTGGTGAGAATGTACCCTCTTGAGGAACCAGGACTTCAAACTGTGTAGGCCAGAGATGAGGGGTTGGGGAGCACAAAGTCCCCCAGTAATCATTGGGAGTAATGGCAAGTAGGGCCACTCCTGCCTTCATACCTTGGTTCCTGGATCCATGTAGTCTTATTACTGGGGACACCGCACCCTATAAAGGTCTCTGACTCGCTGTGTACACAGTATCCTGGAGAAGAGCACCTCATCCTTGCATAATACTGTCTTCAGGGTGGTGCTTCACCTACTCCTTAAGCAATTTACTTCAATTCTCACCTACGCTGGCATCTTCCGCTCATACTATCGCTACTCCAACCAGTGAATCCCATTGCCGTGGGCTCACTCCCACACTTCCTTTTCCATAAAGCAGTTTCCCTAGTCAGATGCTATTTTGCATGGAATTCTATGCTTATGAATCAGGCATTCTGCAAGCCTTCCATTAGTGGTGCTGGCTGAGGCCCCTGGGCAAGAAAGGCATACCCATGTCCAGAATATGGCTCCATCCCTGTGGAAAAGAAGTGCTGACCCTTCCAGGATGAAAGGGGTCCAATGTGGTTATTTTGCCACCAAATGGCCAAATGGTCTCCCCAACAGTAACATACTGGGATTTCACCCTTGGTCTCTGTTATTTGCAGGTTGAACAGATTGAACATTTCAGATACCGTGGTAGCTAGACCAGCCTTGCTAAATGGAAGTTCGTGCTGTTTGACCCATGCATAACCTCCAATCCTGCTGCTGTAGCCACTTTATATATGCGCCCATCGGACCAACACTGACGAAGACTGCTTGACATCAACTGGCCGAGTCATTTTGTGTACTTGGTTGTTTAGTTCCTGTTTTGTAGTGGATGTTTTCTGGTAGGTGATAATATATGACACAAAGATCTTCAAACTTCATGTCCACCCTCATCTGTCTATCCAGGCCCCTTTGTCATTGATTTTCCCATCTTTTTCTTTCCGGGCCCTTGTCCAGCCAGCTATGTCATTCACCACTGCCTATGAGTTTGTATATATTCTAACCTCAGAACTCTTTCTCCTTTGACACAAAATACGTGACAAGATATATCACCCAAAGCACCACACATTGAGAGGATGTTCTCTTATCATTGTCTTTCAAGGCCACTTGAATGAGGCTGTCACGAAGCCAGCCAGTGTCTGCTTTAGGCTTGCGCACACACATACCAATTGAGTCCATCCATGCACCAGGCTTAGGCTTCTTCCTCCTCCTCCATCTTGTCGTATTCACCTTCACACATATAGCCATATGTGTGATCTGGTTGGGGAGCAGGTACTGACACAACTATGTCAGGTGACATGGAGTCTGGACTACCTACTCAGGCATCTTACTCATGACTGGTCCCAGATACGTCATTTCCATCTTATGCTAGATTGCTACTGGGTCCACCTGACTTCATGACTTGGTGGGTCCAACGAGGTGTAGGTCTTCATGGGAAGTTCTAGATACATGACCACTGTCTCTTAGACAAATATTCCATCACACGGCCTAGTCCCATGAGAGAGCTGATTTTCAGAAGGTGTGTAATTCTTTGCTGCAGATGGCATGACCTTGCTCCGGAACTCCAGGGGCCTACGTGGTAGTTCTTCCACTGGGGTTTGCAATAAAGTCCACATTTCATCTTTTTCCACCAAACACACCTCCAATATCAAAGGACCTACTGAACACATGGCCCAAGCAGCAGAGCTGCTTGCATCATAGCCTGGAGCTGCAATGGAATTCTTTTATGTTCTCAGACCGACACAAAACTGGCTTAATTTCATATCACCTGGAGCAATTTCTCTGGGTTTGGAACGTGTAGCCTCCAGAACCCGAAGAAGCTGACAAAGAAGAAAGAATTTCTTTGTAGACAGGCTACAAGATGCAGCAATTTGCCTTTTCCTTTGGAGGAGTTGTCCCAGCATGTTCCTGGCCACTGGATTCCTTACAACTTTACTGAAATAGCATCCCTGAATCTTTGTAGGATTTATCTTCCACCTTCTGGAGCCCCTGTGTGTTACTAAGGCGTCCAGCCTGCTGGCCATCTCTTGCCCATGGTGCCCGGATTGTTGATGTTGTCAATACAGTGAATCAAGGTGATGTTCTGTAGTACCCAGATGACTCAGATCTCTTTCATTACAATATGAAAGAAGGTGGGAGACTTATAGCCCTGGGGCAAAGCTAGAAATACAGATATATATTGTTGTCTGTTCCATAAGATGTGAACTATTTTTGACCCTCATTCCAGATTCAAACAGGAAAAAAAAATGCATTTGTCAAATGAATGGCCACATATCACGTATCTGAAGCACTGCAGCTGCGATTGGTACTACCACTTGGTTGAACTTGGAGTAGTCCATAGCCATTCTCTAGGATCCATCCTGGCCAGTTCAATAAAGATATGGTAAGAGTTCACCACCCCTTTTCTTTAAGAGTGATACTAATGTTTACCATTCTCCCCACAGCCCAGGGTGCAATATTCTTTTATATGACTACTTTAGCTGGAGTAGGGACAGGGAGTGTCAGAGATTTCCACTTACTTGCCTTCCTTACTATGATAGTTGTTACTCTATAAGCTAAAGATCCAATGTGCCAAGTATTAATACATCAATCCCAATGGTACTCACTCACCGACCAGCTTCCTAATCCAATGAATGATAAGTCAGCTTGGTCTCTCCCCACGCACCTGATGTTCCTTCACAGCCAGATTCTCAAAGGCATTCTAATTCCTGTATGCCACCATCTTGTGTGTCTGGTTATGCCCAGATGGCATTTATACCAGTAGCAGTCCTGCCTCGAGAAGAATGGAGCATCCAACGTTTGCCAAAAGGGCTGAGATATAAGTATCCTAGAGTGCATGGAAAAAGAAAACAATTAGTATGCCACTAGTAGTTTATTAAAACAGAGCCAGCGATTTTGCTTCAAGACATTTAGGTTCACTGCTGGACTAAAACCTTAATACAGGCTGGACAAAGAGAATCCTTCTCTAGGTGAATCTTTGATTTAAGCTTAATTTTATTGTAATATCTTTGGACTGGGAAAATAACATCCAGGGGGTCTGCAGCCCCTGTAAACCCACTGTAAACTTTTCTAGGATTCCTTTTATTCTCTGAGCCCTGTGTGTTCCCACTTTAACGGAGTCTTTATCATTATTAACTCAAACTCCTTCTATAACAGTCCTCAAAATGTCTAAGCATTCTCCTTCTCCCAGTCTATGGTCACTTGTGTAAATGGCCAAAGGTCTTTTTGGGGACAGATTGGGAAAATTACCATATTTGCCGTGGTGTTGGAGGGTCCTGCCCTTTGGGTACCTGTTACCTTTTCAGTCTACAGATTGCAGATTTGAAAACTGACTCAGATCCAGAAACCAAGCAGGGACCATGGTTTTTTTTATTGGGACCACTGCTTTCCACCTTTCTCAACCATTCCTGCTTTTTTCTTTCTTTCTTTCTTTTTGAGATGGAGTCTTGCTCTGTCGCCCAGGCTAGAGTGCAGTGGTGAGATCTCGGCTCACTGCAACCTCCACCTCCCGGGTTCAAGCAATTCTCCTGCCTCAGCCTCCTGAGTAGCTGGGATTACAGGCACACCACCACACCCAGCTGATTTTTGTGTTTTTCGTAGAGATAGGGTTTCACCATGTTGGCCAGGCTGGTCTTGAACTCCTGACCTCAGGTGATCTGCCTGCCTCGACCTCCCAAAGTACTGGGATTACAGGTGTGAGCCACCGCACCTGGCCCTTGCTCTTTTATATTATTATACAGAGGAAACCATGCTTTGCTGGCTGCCCATCTGCTTTGCCCCTTGGATACTGTGCTTTATTAAGCATGTCCTTGACTCTTTAAGGATCACGCCCCTTGGCTGCCCCTCTGATCTTCTTGGTCATTACAAAAATTATGTCTGTCCCCCAGCATCCCTGGCTTCACACAGTAGCGTGATGTCACCTGGCCTGTATTTCTTCAGGGACCCATCATCTTGCTGTCAGAGCCAAGTTCCACAATCATCTTTCCTGGCATCAGCCTTGGCTGGCATTAGGGAGCCTCTACTGAGCTGTTTAGTGATGCTGGTGCCTCCCTCTCCAGTATATTCCTGCTGGCTTTGGTGGCTGGTGCGTCTGTCCTCTGGCCTTCCATGGAACGTGATTGTCCAGTGGGCCTAGCAGAGTTACATAATACATCTATTCCACCATGCAAACATCTGTGAGCCTTTTGGTCCCTTCTTCGGCCATCTGCCATGGTAATTCAGGCATTTGAACCTTGCTCAGTGTGAGCCATCACTTTTTCCAGGCTCCTAGAAACTTCTCTAGGAGTGAGTTTGCACCTTTCGCTGGTGCTCTTGACACCACATTGAAGTCTGTAGCTCTAGAGAGTGCCCCTGGGTATGCCCTCCCCTCATCCCTACCAGTGCGTGCTGGCGCTTTGCACCTGCAGCACCTTTGTGGGCACAGTCCCTTTTGTCTCCTGTCAGGCCCAGCCTGTCTCTGGCTGGGTTATGCAGCAGCTTAGCCCAGATTATAGGCCTGGCATTCAGGAGAGAAGGTAGGAGCAGCTTTTGAAGAGAGCAACTGTTGCCTTGTTGGGGAAAGTCCTCTCTACTGTCTTCCTGTGCTGAGAGAAATTTTAGTTCCTGATGGTGTGCAGTAGGGTGTGTCTAAAGGATCAGAAATTTTCAGAAATAAATCTTTGGAGGCATCTACCCAGATAGCCTCCAAATGAGGCTAGGTATATAAAATAAGTATGTAAAATACCTGTATGTACATATGTGTGTACATGTGTATATGATAAATCACATGTATAATATATATGTATGCATATAGTATGTAATAAATTATATATACATATATCTACACACACATGTATGTTTTTCCCAGGTGGACCTTGACATTGGTATAATAGAACTGCTTCCTTGAGCGCTTGACCAAGTCTTTGTCATTCAACAGGGCTCTCCAGAGCAAAAACTGCCCATCTGGGGAGTCCTGCTTTGGCTGGAAAGTGCTAGACTGTGTAACCTGACCTTGCCCAGTCATTGGCGGAGGGCTGTCCCATGAAGAGTGTGTCCTGGGTTTCAGCACTGGGGCTGAGCCTGAAAGTGCTGAGGGCTGGAGGCTGTTGGCCAACTGTACTTCTCACATCTCTGTTGTACGGAGTTTAGTGGGGGGTCTGAGTGGCACATCTCCATGTCTTCCATAGCCAATAACTGCATCATTTCAAAGTAGCTCACATCTGACCATCTGTTCCACAGAAAAAGGTATATGAAAGTTAAGAAAACAACACAAAAACAAAAGCATCCCACACATAAAACCCATTCTACTTGATTTTAGAGGACTGTATTTTTTTATTTTGTTTGAGCTGTCTTTCCTCTTGCCTATAAAATAGCATCAACTTTGCCATTTTTTAATAAAGCACAAATATCTTGGGTGACTAGCTCCAACGCACCCCCACCCTATCCCACATCTAAATCTTGTCAAAATCTTTGCTCACCTCACACTTTCAACAAAATAAGTCCTCCTGCTGACACAGCATGAAAAGAGATTTTTGTCATTTGTCAATCTGTGACCACTGGGTGTACACCAGAACACACACTCACTGCCCAGCTTCCCAAAGTGATAAGCCAGCCTGGCGTCTCCCCACGTACCTGGTGTTCCCTTGCAGCCGGATTCTCAAAGGCATTCTAATTCATGTATGCCACCATCTTGTGTATCTGGTTATGCCCAGATGGCATTTATACCAGCAGCAGTCCTGCCTCGAGAAGGATGGAGCATCCAACGTGGGTCAAAAGGGCTGAGATATAAATATCCTAGAGAGCATGAAAAAGGAAGAAAGCAATTAGTATGCCGCCAGGAAGATCATTGCCTTTCCCATGAAAGTTTGGCTGAAGAATTGTGAAAACTTCAAAGGATAAGAGGAAGGTTTTTCTTTTTAAGAATACTCTCAGGAGGAGACTTCATGGTCTAGCCACGCACTTTGGTGATGTCTAACTTGAGCTTGCATCCGTGTTCTCATCGCAGCTTTGCAGAGTGACACAGACAAAAAGTGCTCCTCATGGAAGGAAAGCCACCATGCAACTGATTGTAAACTAACACGAAAAACAGAGCCAATGATTTTGCTTCAAGACATGTAGGTTGACTACTGGACCAAAACCTAAGGCTGGACAAAGAGAATCCTTCTCTAATGTGTCTTTGATTTGAACTTAATTTATTTTAAATAGGCACCCAAGAAACTAGCTTTTCTGTTATATAAATATGTGCCATTCTAAAGCACTCCTAGAATCCAAAGAAAAATAAATAAATGTGAGTCATTTGGAGAGAAGCAGTCATTTAACATCTGTAAGTAAATATGTGTGGAGGATTCATAACACCAGTGAGAGAATAAACAATGTGGGAAACCTGCTGAATTTTCACAGGTTTTGGAAAACAAGGAGTAATTTAAACTAAAAAGTTTAGTTCACCACTCTTGTGACAACATGCTTAAACCTAGAATTATATTTCTTTTGTACAGTTGGCATTTAAATGTCTGGTCAGAGAAAATTTGGAATAATTTTTAAATTTCCATTGATTTACAGAAGAGTTTTTTTCCTGCTACAGTCAAGTTACTTCTTTCTTGATAAATTCCATGTAAACATTTCGAATAGTAGATTTAGCTTATGCCTTAGCCAGTTTTGCTCATTCCACATCTACTGGATGCTTGGAAGCATCTAACCGAGCACGTTTTCCCCTTATTCACATCCCTTTTAAACTGTTTACTTACTGCAAACTTTTATCAGGAGGGGTTTATCTCCCCCCTCTGCCTCCAGTGACCCTCACTGGGTGTCAGGGGAGGTTTCCAGGCCACAGTTTGAGATTTCCCTTGTGGAAGATCATGTCTAGCACTAGGTCCCTTGTTAGATTTTGCCTGGAAAGCGCCCTGTCCTATCTCCTGCAGAGCGATGCATCCGAGAGAAAAGAGAGGGCATAAAACTTAAAAAGTTTGGAAAAGTTTCTTTAAATACTTCATGCATACCTGTGAAAAAAATAGAGTAGAGCCTATCTGTGGCGACTGTTCAAAACCAGAGAAACAAAAAAAGACTTTAATAGAAAACCAACTTCATTTAAATGTTGGAGGCAGCTGCTTTGTTTGGAGTTTTAATCCCATGCCGGTGGATGCTAATTCTGTAACATTATACAGTTGCCTTCTTTTGGGTACAAAGGTAGAAGGGGGGTTTGCTTTTGTGTTTTTCAGTGCGAAGTGATTCTGATCAGAAAGGCCCAAGGTTTCAGCTCCAAGTACCTGACATTTCCATCTGAATCTACCTTTTTTTTTTAAGGGGGAAAAAAAGGTCTAGTTTTTCAGGAAAAGAACCTCTCTACGCAATCCTGAAACTGATCTTTAGATTTACTTTTCCTTAATCAATAGAAAAAAACTTGATTGCAACTCAACACTTACCTGTCTCTAGTGCAGGACTAACTTAATTTTTGGTTTTAAGAGTACGGGATTCAGACATCATTTCAGGAATCAGAAATTATTGGCAACAAGTTGAGGAGAACTGACATGAATTCTTGTTTTACCTAATTTTTCCTGGCTTACCAAGATTTGGCTTAATATTTCTGACTCAGTTCCTCCAGCCTCTACAGAACAGGTTAGTGACATTTTTTATAAATACAAATATCTAAATGAATCCTCCTTACTTCTCTCTGAACCAGTTTCCTAAGGGCTGTAGTCTTAAACTTGCATGGCATCTGTCTCCATTAAAGCTGTGTGTGATCTCTGCTAAAGCCTTTGTACCGTTTCCAGCAAAACTGTCTAATATTTAATATGTGCTTGAAATTACAACATATATACTTGACAACTAAAGATTTGCAATAAAACTCTCACAGGATAAATTCATTGCCTTTCCCGTGAAAGTTTGGCTGAAGAATTGTGATAACTTCAAATGATAAGAGGAAGGTTTTTCTTTTTAAGAATACTCTCAGGAGGAGACTTCATGGTCTAGCCATGCACTTTAGTGATATCTAACTTGAGCTTGCATCCGTGTTCTCATTGTAGCTTTGCAGAGTGACACAGACAAAACGTGCTCCTAGTGGAGGGTAAAGCCACCGTGCAACTGATTGTAAACTAACACAAAAACAAGTTCATCTTTGCTGCGTTCCTTCTTTAATTAACTTGCTAGAATTAATTGGTTGCTTGTGCACTGGATTCTATTTTTATTGTGATTCCAATTCTGGACTGGTTCTTCTTTTATTACTAATGTTTCTATCATTCATTTCACTATGTGAAGTCAGTGAACAGAGTAGACTGGCCCTGAATCGGGTCAATACTTCAGAATGATGGATCGGCTCCCTTCTATGGAGAAGGTGATGGCAAACTCTAAATTCTCCTAGCTGTAGAACACATTGTGTTTTAACCAACTTTTGTTTGATCTTGATGGAAAGCTGTTGTGAAAATTAGGAAAGCCAGGTCTTAATGGGATGTGGTTTCTGCTGCAGAGACACAACCCAGGACCCACATGCATCTTTAGCATTGGGTCCTAGTTTTCAGTGCTTTATTCGATGCAGAGGAGATACCTTTCCTTTACTCACACTGCTCTCACTAATTCTAAATAATTACTTGACAGTTCGAATGATCTCATTACACTTCCAGACTGGCTTCTTCTGGGCATCTATAATTTGTTCGTGAAGTTTTGAACTTAGGAGGACCTGCCAGCATTCAGGGGATGTCAGCCCGACTCAGCACTGTTGGTGGTGTTATGTGAATTTGTTCTGTGATGGTTTTGATGGTCTTGGGATTCGCCACCAAACACACCTGGTGTTCTGTTTACTCTGGCAAGCTGGGGATTTTTTTTTTCTTTTTCTTTTTAAAATTCCAGGATGAATTATTCATCATTCCTTAGAATTTGGGTCTCTTTCATCTTCGCACTTGTACGACACCAAGGTGAGTACTACAGAATTCCATAAAGCTCTCAGTTAGCATGCTCTTGAATTGATAAAGAGACACCTTTATTAGGAACCATAATTGTAAGGGCAGGTGCATGTGTGTCTACAGATACAAGAGAAAAATGTAATTAAATTCTCTTATCAAGGGTAAAATTCATTAACTTTAAATGAGGTTTACTTATATTCCCAGTTTTTTCTTATTTAACTTCAAATACTATTTGTATATACCAGCTTGCCCTGTGCTAATGGAGTAGATCTTTAAAATAATGCAAAATACTTCCATTAAAAGTAGGTAAGATAGGTGTATGTGCACCTCATGTCTGATCACTGATTCCCATTTGTGGTGGAGACTTTAAATAATCTACTTATTTTGGCCAAAAACTAGGAAATTACAATAGTATTGATGTCAGTGGCTTGTGTATCAGTGACCTTTTACGTGGCCCCCAAATCTAAAACTTCAAGTTAAATAAGATAATTATTCCCCTCAGTGATTCCTTCTTTTTCTCTGTGTAGCATTGCCCTGCATAAGTGAAAGGCCACATATATTTTTTTCTACTGTTGTTTTGGATTTTAGTCAAAGATGGGGTAGTCTACATAGATTTTAACATTTTATGGCTAAAATTCTAAGGCACCTTTCTTTACTTTGAGAGTTTGTCTAGTTCAAGTGGCACATGAGTACAAGTCTGAGGTGTACATGTCAAGCCCCTGCGCAGCGCTAATGTTTTTCCAGAGTTGGTGAATTTAAACAGTTAAACCACAGTGTGAAACCCCATGAGAATGAAAGAGGGCCCGTGACTTCAACCTCCTACCCCAGCTCCAAGAAAGTACATTTTATTTGGTGGAAAAAAAAATCCTGGAAACATAGCTATGTTTATTGTGAAAATCTCGGCTTAGGGCAAGCATGGATAGGGATATTCTTTCTTTTAGCAACTCTGATGTTATTGATAGGCCATGCTGCTAACAGTTATATATATATTTTAATAATAATGGCTTCTGAGGTGTTAATTACTGTGGTTTAAACCTATGCCCTTGTATTTAGCACCCTCTTTTTCATTTGACAAGTATTATTTACCATATTAGATATTCTTATGGTTTGTATCCTTCTTAAAATTAAAAATATTTAACTGCCCATTCTTTCCTATTCAAAATTGTGAACTAATTAGGATCACCCGCAAAGAGAAGAATCTTGCAAACTGCCTCATCTTTGCAGCAGAAGAGGAAGTTAGGGTCATTCTCCCTGGCCATGGTTTTCTGTCTCCTCCAAGGGATATTATGGGTTTTCCATTCCCTAGGCAGATTGGCCAATCAATGCAGCCCAAAATACCAATTAATCTTTCCAAAAAATGATGATAATTCAGTGTGAATTTAAGCCCTCATTCATACTTGGGCACGACTCCTAAAAAGTTCCCCATGAAGGATAAATCCATGCCAGGACACAATTTGTTACTGTTAACTTGAGAAATAAGTACCTGTGTATAATACTGTAGTAGCAATTATAAAGATTTTTTTTTTTAATTCGTACCTTCTAGGAATTTTTAATTTGTTACTATTGTGTAAACAGAAATGTTAGAAGACCCCTTTTCACCTGCTGGTTGTAAATTAAATACAGCTCATGGGCCCAGAGCGCCTATGATCTGACACAGCGCCTCCTACAGGCTCAAGTTTGGGCGGCTTCTCAGCAACTTCTGGGGTTTGGACGATGCATATACACTAATGACCAGATTCGTTTCCCTGCTTTCCTCAGATGTCAGCCCCTGGAAAGAAATTAGCCCTCCGTTGAAGCAGAACTCCTCTTGCTCCCTGCTTCAGAACTGGAGAGCTGGCTCTTGGCCTGGTGCAAGAGGCCTGCTTTCTGGCCCCTTTGCACTCTCTTTTACATGAGCTGTTGTCTGTTCACTAAAAGCCTCCCAAAGGAGCAAAGACGGTCCTTGGCTGGTTGCTCCCCAGCCTATTGCGTCCATCAGCACAGAGCAGGGACTTTCCCGAGGAGAAGGCCCGACATGAGAATGGGGGCGTCGGCATCTCATGGCAGCAAGCAGGTACCTCAAGAAGTGTGGCTGATGCCCAGAATGGACTTGCCGCTGCCCCCGAGAATGAGAAATTTAAAAAAAGGACAAAAGGGAGAAAATGATAGTGTCCTATTGTCTTATATTCATTCAGGGAAGAAAGGACAGAGGCAGAGAAAAGTAACACCCAAAATGTAGATTATTTCACAGATACTATTGGACTTGATCCTCAGTGATGCAGACCCTAGGGAACTTGTCTCATTTCTCCCACAAAACTGAGCCACACCTTGCAACAGTATGGACGGGAAACCTGGGAGCAGCAAGCCGGGGCTGCCAGGAGAGGGGGTAACCCTGTCACGGCGGGGTGCAGTGTGTGTTTGTGTGATGGCTCTCCCGTGACCAGGAGGACCAGTCAGAGCCCTGCAATTCCTCTCCAAAGAGTTCTCAAGGACCCAACCCCCTGATCCCGGAGGATCTCGTGTTTGTCTTTTGTAAAAAGGATTTGGGCAAAGAGCCTCTTGCAGGGCCAGCCCTCAATCAAGGTCATTCATGGGCCAATTACTACAAATCCTCTCCTCCCACTTTCGTCCCAGTTCCCACTGTTGTTTATTTCCTTCTGGGATCTGGGATTATCTCCAATTGTGCGGCAAGAGGGAGGGAACTCCTTTCAGGAAAAGACGTGATAGTGGAATTCTTGAGCTAGAAAGGGAGCTTCAAAACTGTGGCCATGCCAGACCTAGAGGCTGCCTCTCAGTACCCAGAGAGCTCAAGGTTCCAGGGAAATTTCACAAATTTCCAGCCAGTTGTAACCATAGATATCACCAAGATGCATGAAAGTGCACGAACGTGCACAAAGCGCTTTCTCCTATGGAGAAACATTATCATTCCCGTTCTCCCCTTTCCCAGAGGCAGAAGATACTGCACTGTGTATGGCCTAGGTTTAGGATGAATGAGAAGGCAGTGTGACTTGTGTTCAGCTTGCAAGCCTTACTGAAAGAAACTGGCTTCAGTAAGTAGGAGGGATGTAGCTTGCCAAACGGAAGAGGGAGCTGCCATCTATCTAACCATCATCTCTCTTGACAGCTCAGCCCAGGGAGCTCATGTATCCATTTTGGCAGAATGACACCAAAACCCCTAAAGTAGACGATGGAAGCTCATCTGAGATTAAGTTGGCCATCCCAGTTTTCTTCTTTGGCGTTCCTTACCGCACTGTCTATGTAAGTGGAGAAGCAGCCCAGCTGTTGCTCTCTGGCTCTCCCTTTTGTTTGTCATTAAGAAAAGCATTTTAAGTATCCTCTTCCAGAGCTCTGAGAAGGGAGGATTTATTGGCAGCCAAAACGACAAGTTCTGAGATTTCATGAGCTGATAGGTTTTATGATTAAGAAAGTCAAAGGTATATTTAATGGCTAATGTTCATAATGGAGGAGTATACAGGGTAATAAATTGCTTTTGTGGGTGATTAAACATAGAAGTGAAGCAGAAGCCCCAATGCCATGAACATTATTTCTGCTACTCAATGAGATAAAAAGATACAATGAACCACAGTAGGAGCAATATCATTTTTCTTTCCCTTCTGGGGGTATGAAAAGTTTAGGCATCTGCTGTTCTTGGGCTTCCTACCAATTTGAAGCAGAGTCAGAACACAGTAGAGGGGTAATCAACTATTATATCAAAGTTGTTTGCAGAATTGGCCACCCTCAATATGGGTCTGTAGATAGGCCAGAGGATCCCATCGCCCAACCCTGAGAGCATAGAACACCACATTCTAAGACGCCATGATGCCTCAAATGAAGTTGCTCGTACTGTAGTATACGTCTCTGTATGAGACGTTCTCCATCTCGTCGCACACCTCGCGCACTAAGAAATGGTCCCATTTGTGATCAGGGCTCTTCTAGGCACCTGTGTTCTCAGGTTCTTGTTTTTGTTTTTTTGGATCATTGGGTTTGCTGCTAGTGAAACGGTTGCACATGAAGAGGAAGACTCAGAGCAACCAAGCCTGCCTTTATTGTTGGCCTTAAAGAGCTGGGTGAGGGATTATACCACATCCCTGGAGGGAGAATGCAACCCTAAGCATGTCCACCTCTGGCCATCTCTACCTCTGGGACCTCTCTCTTCCCAACTTTTGATTTATGGCCCCAGGATGATTCCCGCTAGAAAAGAGTTCCCTGTTCCATTACCTAACTGGTGGTCCCTGAACCTGCAGAGGCAGGGTCGCACAGGCACTCATTAGCAATGTCATTTCTCGGGCCCCACCCCACACCTACTGAGTCAGAAACTCTGGGAGGAGGAGCCAGTAATCTGTGTTTTCATGAGTCCTCCAAGTGGTTCTGATGCCCACAAAAGTTTGAGAACCACTGATCTCAACCATAGGATATAATCAAGACACATATGAGTCATCACCAGCTTCCTCTGCCAGTCTGTGTGTTTTAATTACACCTATTGTTCCCTAGCAAACACTTCACTCTGACATCCTGAAACGACTTTTATTCTCTACTCACGACAGGGCCTCCCTAGTCTGCAATAGCTGGTTTTAAGTTTTGGGATGTGTTGACCTGATTTTGGCAATAAGGGAGTGAGGACTTCCGTACTGGAAGCCCAGTTAAGCTAGTTTTACTTCTCTGTTGCACTGTGTGATATGGAGTCTGAAGAATTTTTTCTTGCCCTTGCAACAGGAGGGTCCTTAACCTGAGGCAGACTTATTTGAGGATACATTGTTCCTTGCGTTTCCAACACTTTGAGTAGTGCAGTTTTCTTCAAGCTTCTAGGATGTTCCCTATTACTGGAAGACAACAGACTCTTAATGTCTCTTCGAAACCCAAAGCCTTACTTCCAAACATGTAGACCTACCCTTGGCCCAGGCCTTGATAACTTGCCTCTGGGATCTGGGCCACTGTTAATGTCCGTAATGTTACTGGTTAACAGGAAATTAACATACGATTGGAGTGTATAGGAAAATTATCTCCAGGTTTTCTATATCCAAGAATTGCAGTTTCACTACAGGCACCTCTGCTGCTGAAGCCATGTAAGCCACGGAGTTAAATCAGTTTATCTACCAATGTACAGAGCTAAAGATTCAGGCAGAGGTTAAATTGTTTATAGGTCCCTTGTAAACTGAGGATGTATCTTGGCTTGTGATTTCCAGTAAGGTTTCCTATTTAATTGGTTTACTAAGCCATTTACGGATCATGAAGAAATCACCATAAGATAGTCATTTATATAAACAACGTAGTCATGCCTCAATTTTTATGCAGCGATTGTACCAAGACACTATCACACCACACGAGCTGGAATGGAACTGGGCATCTGTAGGTCTTAACCTTGTCCTTGCTCTGAGCACAGGAGTGGTTGTGACATCAGTGGAGGTCTTTTAAATGTCTCACCCAAAGCAGAATATTGTTCGTCGGAGACTGGAGTTGGACGGAGTGTTTGATTTCTCTTTCTCTGACACTCCTCTTTCGTCACAAAATAGGGAGCAAGGCCTAACATAGAGCACCTCAATTTTCAAATTTCACTTTACTTCCATGCTTATTTATTTTTCCTGCTTATTTTGTATTAGTGACCCTGAGAATCTATCTTTAGTACCCATGTTAATCCCTGTCTGGCCCAGCACACACACACACACGCCACCCCCAGTACACACACACACACACACACACACACTCCCAGGACATACACATACACACCCCAATATACATACAAACCACCCTCAGTACACACACGTACACACCCTCCCTAGTATACACACACACACACACACCATGCCCAGTACACACATATACATCCCACCTCAGTAAGCACACACAACCCACTCCCAGTATATACATATATACACACCCACTCCAGTATGCACACACTGTCCACCCCAGTACACACACACACACACTCCAATATGCACACACACACACATCACCCCCAGTACACACATATATGTCCCACCTCAGTAAGCACACATGCACACCACCCCCAGTACACACACACACACCCCAACCTAGTATACACACGCCCCACCCCAGTACACAAACACACACATACACATCCTAGTATACACACACACCCCATCCCCAGTACACACACACACACTCCCCACCCCAGAATACACACACAAAGCCCACTCCAGTACACACACATGCTCTAGTATTCACACACACCTCACCCCAATACACACATACCCCCACTCCAGTACACACACTCTTACACACCTGACCGCAGTACATACACACACACCCATCCCCAGAACACACACACCCATACACCTCATCCCAGTACACACACACCCTGCAGTACACACACATGCACATCTCACCTGCAGTACACATGTACACACATGCACAAGCACAACTCAGGAGCATTTGATAAGCGTAATAGAGACAGGATAGGGAACATGAAAATGAGACTGATTATTAATCAGAAATGAAGCTGGTTACAAATCGAATGTGAAAGAAAACCAATGAGTTTGTCTGGAAGTAAACAAACCTCTTAGTTTGAGCAATGGAAGCCGGCGTTTGGGGGTTCTAATTCAGTAGTTTAAAAGTTGTTTTCATTCATACAATTAGGCGAATGTCTGTCTTGGTCTGTGACTCTGAAGTTGTTATGGTTTCAGATCCACTGTGCAAAACCTCTCTTATTTTCGTAGGTCAATAACAATGGAGTTGTTTCCTTCAACGTGCTAGTGAGCCAGTTCACGCCGGAATCCTTTCCCCTGACGGATGGGAGGGCCTTCATCGCCCCATTTTGGGCAGATGTGCACAATGGAATTCGAGGCGAGATCTATTACAGAGAGACCATGGACCCTGTCATCTTGAAAAGAGCCACCAAGGACATCAGGAAGTACTTCAAAGACATGGCAACCTTCTCTGCCACTTGGGTTTTCATTGTGACGTGGGAGGAAGTCACGTTTTATGGAGGCAGCAGCACCACACCTGTAATAATTCAAATTTTCTGCTTTCCACTTCATAACCTGACATCTAATTCTTGTCCATCTTCACTACCGTGAAGGAGTCTAATTATTAGAGCTAAGGAGTGTCAGTTCCCTTGAGTTAAACTAATGAGTCTTGCTACCCACTTTGCAGGAAACAGAGGGAACTATCACAGCTAACCAGCCCAGTCAGCTGTAATATTTCAGAAGATATGTCCCCCCATCACAAATCATTACTGATGCCTAAAAAAACCCTCAAGAACTTTCCCGCTGTAAGTGACATTCCTGTTTTGCAGGAGAGTGATTGAGGCACGGAGACCCATTCCAGGCCACATGCTTAGGAGCCCATCTAGGGACCCAAAGGTCCTTTTCTCTTGCCAGAGGTACAAATGCCTCCCTCCATCCCTAATTTCCTCCCTCTCTCCCCGGTAAAATTTGGTTGGAAGAGAAAAATAGCGTCCCAAGTTTGGGCCCAAATGAACTGGCTCATTATGTTGTGACTTTTATTGTGACCAGGGCTGAAATTATTCATACTTGATGTTAACTAGAGTGGGCAGTGAAAGTGTTTCATGAATAAAATTTCAATATCTGCTCTGAAATCCCAAATGAGCAGTCAAATAAAAGTCAAATAAGAAAGATTATCACTGGCATTATCACTGGCAGAGATAATCAGCTTTCTACATAAAGGGACAGAATGCAGTTTTCACAAAAGCCTGCAGCTTGTTTGGGTGACTTTGCCAGTGGAGAGTTTTGAAGTAGTAGACACATCTTCAACTGTATAATTTCTAGTAAGCAAAGACAACTCAAAAAATCTGCCCCCCACTTACTCAGGATTATTTCCAATTCCATCTGTTTTCCAGTTTCCTTGGCAATGAGTCAGTTGTTTAGGGGTGGAACAAAACCGACTGAGTTAGGGAGAGGTGAAAAAGTGCTGGGTTTGCAGTTCACAGCTGCGACAGCACGAGCACATTATGTTTTAGCCAGAGCATCAAGAAGCACTTTATCGTTAAGAGGTTCTGTAGAACAGAAAGACACAAGTTTAANTACACAAAGCCCACTCCAGTACACACACATGCTCTATTATTCACGCACACCTCAACCCAATAGACACATACCCCCACTCCAGTACACACACTCTTACACACCTGACCGCAGTACATACACACACACCCATCCCCAGAACACACACACCCATACACCTCATCCCAGTACACACACACCCTGCAGTACACACACATGCACATCTCACCTGCAGTACACATGTACACACATGCACAAGCACAACTCAGGAGCATTTGATAAGCGTAATAGAGACAGGATAGGGAACATGAAAATGAGACTGATTATTAATCAGAAATGAAGCTGGTTACAAATCGAATGTGAAAGAAAACCAATGAGTTTGTCTGGAAGTAAACAAACCTCTTAGTTTGAGCAATGGAAGCCGGCGTTTGGGGTTCTAATTCAGTAGTTTAAAAGTTGTTTTCATTCATACAATTAGGCGAATGTCTGTCTTGGTCTGTGACTCTGAAGTTGTTATGGTTTCAGATCCACTGTGCAAAACCTCTCTTATTTTCGTAGGTCAATAACAATGGAGTTGTTTCCTTCAACGTGCTAGTGAGCCAGTTCACGCCGGAATCCTTTCCCCTGACGGATGGGAGGGCCTTCATCGCCCCATTTTGGGCAGATGTGCACAATGGAATTCGAGGCGAGATCTATTACAGAGAGACCATGGACCCTGTCATCTTGAAAAGAGCCACCAAGGACATCAGGAAGTACTTCAAAGACATGGCAACCTTCTCTGCCACTTGGGTTTTCATTGTGACGTGGGAGGAAGTCACGTTTTATGGAGGCAGCAGCACCACACCTGTAATAATTCAAATTTTCTGCTTTCCACTTCATAACCTGACATCTAATTCTTGTCCATCTTCACTACCGTGAAGGAGTCTAATTATTAGAGCTAAGGAGTGTCAGTTCCCTTGAGTTAAACTAATGAGTCTTGCTACCCACTTTGCAGGAAACAGAGGGAACTATCACAGCTAACCAGCCCAGTCAGCTGTAATATTTCAGAAGATATGTCCCCCCATCACAAATCATTACTGATGCCTAAAAAAACCCTCAAGAACTTTCCCGCTGTAAGTGACATTCCTGTTTTGCAGGAGAGTGATTGAGGCACGGAGACCCATTCCAGGCCACATGCTTAGGAGCCCATCTAGGGACCCAAAGGTCCTTTTCTCTTGCCAGAGGTACAAATGCCTCCCTCCATCCCTAATTTCCTCCCTCTCTCCCCGGTAAAATTTGGTTGGAAGAGAAAATAGCGTCCCAAGTTTGGGCCCAAATGAACTGGCTCATTATGTTGTGACTTTTATTGTGACCAGGGCTGAAATTATTCATACTTGATGTTAACTAGAGTGGGCAGTGAAAGTGTTTCATGAATAAAATTTCAATATCTGCTCTGAAATCCCAAATGAGCAGTCAAATAAAAGTCAAATAAGAAAGATTATCACTGGCATTATCACTGGCAGAGATAATCAGCTTTCTACATAAAGGGACAGAATGCAGTTTTCACAAAAGCCTGCAGCTTGTTTGGGTGACTTTGCCAGTGGAGAGTTTTGAAGTAGTAGACACATCTTCAACTGTATAATTTCTAGTAAGCAAAGACAACTCAAAAAATCTGCCCCCCACTTACTCAGGATTATTTCCAATTCCATCTGTTTTCCAGTTTCCTTGGCAATGAGTCAGTTGTTTAGGGGTGGAACAAAACCGACTGAGTTAGGGAGAGGTGAAAAGTGCTGGGTTTGCAGTTCACAGCTGCGACAGCACGAGCACATTATGTTTTAGCCAGAGCATCAAGAAGCACTTTATCGTTAAGAGGTTCTGTAGAACAGAAAGACACAAGTTTAAACAGCGGATGCATTGGCTAGAAATAACCTCTAAGGAAGCATACATTTCCCTCTGTCACGTTGTGGATCGCGAACGACTCCTCGGGTGATGTTTTATATCCTTTAAGCCTCATATCTTACAGTGTTAGAATGCAGGATGCCAGCAATCGATAAATCTTAGTGGCATGGGGTGGGGGGAAGAAGTGCCCATCAAATGCTGACCACCAGTTTTTCAAAAAAAATCTTCCATTGGCAATAAAAATGGCAAGATAATTTAGATACTTTCTGGCTTGTACTTTGGAGTAAATTTCTGAACTAGGTGAGAACTCTTTCTATGAGGATGAATGAGGTAACCTCTAAGTGCTTTGAGCTCTTTGGAGAAAAAAAGATGGTGTAGTTCTCTGGAGCTGCGAAAGTGTCCATCCATCCCCATCTTTGAAATTGGCCTCACCTCTTTCATCCTGTTATTCCACATTTTCCCTTCCGTATAGAAACACATTTCACAGGCCAGCTAAACACTGGGCTTGAGAGGTCTTTTACAGGCAAAAATTCTCATGTGAGGCCAACAGAAGGGAAGGAAAGGGGAGTGTTTGCTTCGAGGAAGGAAAACTAGTATTTATTGAGGGCTTACTATGTGTCTGGTGCTGAAGGCTACTTTTGCATATCATTTAACCCTCCCTAAAATGTTCCCACACAAGTACTGTCTCCAATTTCAAGGGAAGGCAACAGGCCCAGAGAAGCCAAGTATCTCGTTCAAGTGGCAAGAAAAAGGATAGGATTCATATCTCCTAGGAGACACAGCAGGGGTTCAAACCAAAGTTCTCCAACTCCAAATCCCAGACTCTTCTTTCTTCAGCTGCCTCCTCCGGGTATGGCTGAAGTCCTCAGAAGCAAAAAAGGGTTTTTTTATCCAGAAGAGTCTTAGAATGAATGTTGAAGAATTGTGTAGTGTAGGAATGTGTGAGGTGCGTGCTGGTGGCGGTCAGCCTGTGGGGCGTCACTGGGACGGCTGGTTGGTTTAGAGGTGGCTGCAGGGGTTGGAAATGGATTGCTCTTGAGACCTGCTTGGACCAGATATTTCCAGCTTCGCTGTGGGAGAAGGAATTCCCTTCTGAAGGAGAATCCTGGTCTGAAGGAGGCTGTAGCTTTAGTCCTTGTGTGACCTTGACTTCGCACCTGTCCCTTGACAAAGAGCCTGCTGGTGACCTTACAGCAATCTTGAACCTACTGCTCACTCATCTGTGTCCCACTTTCCTCTTCTGTCGAATGGGGCCAGAGACTGAAGGCATATACCTGAGCAAGTCTATCACAAACGCCATCAGCTGTGGCCAGCACAGAGCGTGGGAAGAAAAGTTCTGTACAAAAAGGGCTCTTCTTACTCGTAGCTTGCCTCCCTTTCTGGGATCATCTAGAATGGGGAGATTTGGGGCTTCCAAGATCCTCTACCCCAGTTTGATTACACAGGATAAGGATTTGTGTCTTCCTCTGCATCGGACAAATTGTTAACCGGGACAGTGTCAGGCAGCAGGGAAAAGTGCTAGGTTTGAATAGAAAAAGGTCAATGCAGCCTCTCCTTTTAACTCTATTTCTATTAAATTTTTTGAAAACATGTGACAAGGGGTAAGGATTAGCAAGCGGAAAATATAAAGGACAGGGTTTGCTACAGTTTATTTCTGAAAACCGTTTACAAGTTTCATATGAATTTAAATAACATCTCTATCCTAAAAAGTTTAAAATGAAGACAGCATGGAATGGCAGTGCTCTGAGAGATGGACTGGGAATCTGGCGCAAATCCCGTTTTCTGTTGCTGGGTCACTGTGAAATTTCCAGTAACTCATTTCCCAGAGTGCCTAGTTTTCTTAGCTATAAGATATGCGTGGGCCAATACGATCTTAGCATTGGTCTGGGGTACAGATGAATGTTGACGATTTTGCAGAAATAAAGTGATGTGCAAATGCTCAATCAGAGGAGTAATTTCTCTCCACAAAGTGCTTTTTAAAAATCACTTTCTCACTTTCATTTTTAAAAAGGGAGACATCTCATCAAGATTAATGTTGTTTTCTGGGAAGGGAGAGAGCACAATCCACATGGCCACTTTAATCACAGGGACTGGTATCTGCTCCCTCTTCCAACCCACTCTGCAAGGGGAATGGGTGCTTTCATCCTGGTCCCCAGCCGAGTCTTTTCTGTAGTTTATTCTCATGCTGCCATCTATAGGTGCTTTCACATTATCACACGCTTAGCCGGGCCTCTGAATTTTCTGTCTGGTAGAAGTCAGAGATGTAAGCGGACGCTGAGTCAGACTCCGGGTTTATCTCAGGCAATTTCTCTTTTAGATGCACAATCCCACACGTCTTGCTTTTCCTACCGGAGGCGAGAACAAATTCAGAGAGGAGTCAGAGCTGGAGGGCCTGGCTGCAGAGCAGCTCTGAGCTGCCTGTGGGTAGGGAGGGCACAGGGTGAGGGGAGGACCTCCCTGGGGCAGGACCTCCTGGGGAGTGCAAGTCATGAGACTGCGCATTCCCATCCTATAGGTGAACACCTTCCAGGCCGTCCTGGTGTCCGATGGCTCCTACACGTTCACCCTCTTCAATTATTACGAGATCAACTGGACCACAGGGACGGCTAGTGGCGGTGACCCCCTGACGGGTCTTGGTGGAGTGATGGCACAGGTAGGTGACTCTCCACTTCATCCCCCGCGTGTTTCCATCACTGCACTCTCTGCTTCTGTGGCTCAGCATTCTGGAGGGAATCCTGCCACCAGCTTTTAACTAGAGACGCACGTCTGATCTTGCAGGTGGACTATGAGGCTAGTCCTGCCCATGTTTGGCACCCTGATTCGGCTATGAAATAAACTAGGCAGTCCTTTCTCACCTGGAATGCTGGCCCCAATGACTCCAGGAAAAGAGGGCTCTTGATTTTAGAGGTGCTGGGTTCTAAAAATAAGACAGTAGGGCCAGTTAACCCATGGGGGATTTTTGTACTCAAAAATTCTTGTCTTCCTTTTGTGCTGCAGGCAGGATTTAATGGTGGAAACCTCACTAATTTCTTCAGCCTCCCGGGGTCAAGAACGCCCGAGATCGTGAATATCCAGGAGACCACAAACGTCAATGTTCCTGGCCGCTGGGCATTTAAAGTTGACGGAAAGGAAATTGACCCAGCCAATGGCTGCACCTCCAGGGGTAAAGCTTTTCCTCTGTCTATGGCAAGGCAGGGTTTGTTTAGGGTAGATTGACAGGCAAGCTTTTAAGCCATGGGGGCGGACTCATTCCCGAAGCCTTACTCTTTTGACATCTCTCAGCTGGGTAATGGAGATCAAGGTAATTTTAGCACGCACAGTCATCACATCAGGAGCTAAAACCCTGCATTTGCTACCTCGCAGCTTTGGAAGTCCTTTTCTGGGGTGTGCACACGGCTCTCAGTTCTGAATAACTCCGAAATGGACTAGGATCTTGAGTGATTTCTCAGCCAGAGGGACAGAAGGGAACCCTCCTGTTTAACATTATTTTCGTTGTTGTTGTTGCCATTTCCTCCCCCTGCCATTTACGTTTTTCTTCTCATCCTTATTCTCACTCTGCCATCTGCACTTTGTAGATCCACAGGAGTGGGTGCAGTTGGAGTATTGCCAAGTTCCTATGAGGGTAAATCAGTACTTCCTAGAATGATTAGAAAAAAAAGAAACAAAAAGTAGTGTAAGTCTTTACGGTAACTTCTAAAATCTTCCCAGCATCAGCAAAACGTGCAGGAATTTGAGGAGAATCAAAGCTGACTTGAGGTCTCTGTGAACAAGCTGTAGTTGAACCTGGATGGATGTCCTTCACATTGGGTACCTAAAGTTTGGAGCCTTTTCTGAACTATCGAAGCCCTTTAGATGTGCAAACTCGCCGTGCACTTTCAGAGAAACATCCTGGTTTATGAATTCCTGCTTTTATGTGTCCAAAAATATTTAGAAAACAGAATTTCTGATAAAATTTCTACTTCCACGAGTAGAAGCTACAGAAGTTAGAAGCAAGAAATAATGACTCTGTTCATTAGTCCATCCACCCACCCATCCATCCATCTACCCNTCCGGGCACCTGCATTTGCTGTTCCATTTGCCTGGAATACTCTTCCTGCATATCTTCCCAGGGCTCCCTCTGTCACTTCCGCTTCCGTGGCCACTATGTCTAAAATTACAGCCTTCCCAACACACACACACACACACACACACATGCTTACACACTGACCTACTTCCTTCTTACTTGCTCTGTTCTTCTTAGCATTTAGCACAATTCAACATTTTAGTTTTTATTTATTTTGTTTTCCATCCTTCCAACCCCACTGGAATATAAGCTCCATGAAGAAAGAGATTTTATATGGTTTCATTTTTCCCCCAGCATCTAGATCAGTACTAGGCACCTGGTAACCCTGAGCACATGGTAGCACTCAAGAAATATTTGCTGAACAAATGAAGAAACTTCCTGTAGACCCAAGATATGTGGGTACACCCTTATTATCATAGTGCTTAGACACTTGCATCTGTTTGTTTTCCTCGGTTCCTAGCCATTGAATAGTCTTGACCCAGAGAGACACCATTTTAGAATGGAAGGCACTGCTTGAGAACAAGAGAGATCTCATTTCTCATGATCTCACTGTGCAGGACTCAGGTAATTCCCCCAAACTTCTCTGGACAATTCCTCACTCAATTGTAAATAACAATTATAAAAAAGGAAAACAGCTATCACCTTGAGCACTTATTAATAAATCAGACACTCTGCTAATTACCTCCTGATGTTCCTGCAGGAAGCTCAGGAGGTGAATACTGTCATTATGTTATTTTACAGATAAGGAAATGAATTCTCAAAGACAGTAAGTCCTTTACCCAAGAGCCACAGCAGAGCAGCAACACAGCTGGGGCTTAGACCAAGGCAGTCACATCCCAGTGTCCATACAATTGTTACCAGACAATGTGACGTCCCTGGGAAAGGGGTCATTTGGGCTAATGCCCTTTTCAGCTCTAAGAATTTCTCTCTGCCCAACTGTTCAGCTACCAACCCATCCATCCTCCTATCCACCCACCCATCCACCCACCCATCCATCCATCTACCCACCCACCCATTCACCCATCCATCCATTCATCCATCCACCCATTCACCCACCCATCCATCCACCTACCCACCCATCCACCTACTTACCCATCCACCAACCCATCCATCAAGTCATCCAGCCATTCAGCAAGCCATTGCATCTTTCTGAAAAACATTTTAAGAGCTCCATTGAAATGCCAGCCACTCTGTGAGGTGCTGGAGATAAAGCTGCTCTAGCTGCCCATGACATTACTATGGTAGAGGAGACAGAGCCATGGGAACAATGATGACACAGCATAAGACATATTATGATAGACACGTGTTTAGGGTACTGTGGAAACACAAAGGAAGACCATGGGAAATGTTTCCAGACCTCTAAGGAAGTTTTGGATAGGAATGAGGAGGTGCCCTTACCCCCTCAGATAGAAGCTTGGACTGCTGCTTGTCTTGACAGCCCTGGGAGGTCTCAGGGTTCTTTCTTGGCTCAGCTTCAATTTGTTGTTGTTGTTATTGTTTGTTTAGGAGACAGGGTCTCTCTCTGTCACCCAGGCTGGCTAGAGAACAGTGTCATGATCATAGCTCACTGTAACTTTGAACTCCAAACACCTGGGCTCAAGTGATCCTCCCACCTCAGTCTCCTGAGTAGCTGGGACTGCAGGAACCACCACCATGCTTAGCTAATTTTTTATTTTTTGTAGAGACAGGGTCTCAGCATGTTGCCCAGGCTGGTCTTGAACTCCTGGCCTCAAGCCATCATCCCATCTCAGCCTTCCAAAGCACTGGGATTAAAGATGTGAGCCACTGCACCTGGGCTCAATGTGTTTAATATACAGAAAAGCCACATTCACACAGTCTGACACACCTGTGCCCTCTGCCCCATTCCCTGTGCTGTGATTAGTGCCTCTGCTCTAAGGTAGGTCATGTGTGAAGATGGCCTGCCTAGGCTCTTGCCTCTGTGGACTTTGTAAAATCCCCCATGTTCAAAATAACAAATAAATGTTTTGCAGCTAAGCTGGTATTAACTGGATAGGAAATAATCTAGTTCCAGAGTTCATTAGGATTTGAGATTGTACCCTCCTCCCCTACAGAGTATAAATACAGCATCACTTAAGGTCTGTGAGAGATACCAACTCAATACCACATTCTGTCCCTCCCTTGTACAGCCTGGACCAAGGGCCTGAGAAGTTGCAGACTCTTACCCAAATACCTCTTTCCTTTGTCCAGGCATCACAGAGATGACTGGCTATGGCCATACAACATGAGTGCCCAGTGACAGCCTCTTACCTGAGTCCTGGGAATGAAATGCTGTGATAATAGAAAACATTGGCTTGCAGAGCTGTGGAGTTGGTCAGATGCCAGCTGTGTACACTGTCTCCACTTTGACTTCATTCTTTTCCTCCTGAGTTATAGGTTTGGGTTTCATATCCAGGACGAATTCAATATCTTTATATAGACTGCTATGCATTTTTATGTGCCTCTGGACATATATCAATCTAATGAGATTGGGATTTGGCCTGGGGTATAGCAGGGGAAGTGTTCCATAGAGCTGGTTTATTATATCATCATTCCACAAACAAAATTATCTCAAAGAGTCTACCTTTTGGTCCAAACCCCCTCTATTCAAAGGCATTTTCCTCTCGTTTATTGAAAGCCTGAAAAAGCAGGGCCTGGAAATGATGCTGAGTGGAAGCTGTCACAATACATACAGCGCTGAACTGGTGCCAAGGAGTGCTGAGGATTGAGGACCTGTTTTCAGGGCTGATGCACATGACCTATTGGGAATGTGACTAAATCTATTCTCTCATTTTTCAACCCTATTCTCAACAGGTATAAAATAGAATTGCCTGTTGAAACGTCATTGTTCCTGTTGGGCAGATAGAGCCAAGACTGTTACCGATGCACCCGCACCCCCGACTGGGGTTAACCTTGCAGCCTTGTGCTATTCACTCCATAGTCAGTTTTATAAAAACTCGAGATGTTATTTACATTTCTTAATGCTGTGTCTTTGATACTTGCCTTTTCAGACACTCTTATTTTACAAGTGCTTCTACTTCTATCAACCTGTGTCAACTTTTTTATAGCATCACTGTTCCCTGTGAGACAAGGATGAGAAATAGCAGTATCCACATTTTACAGGTTAGGAAAACAGACAGGTGGAAGTTGAGTGAGTAGTCTTGGAAATTGATAGCAGATTTGTAACTGCTGCCCAGTTCTCTTGACCCCAACCCCCCAGCAAGGACTAGATCATAGCTCCCAGCCCAGAAATCTTTCTATTTCAATTAAAGGTTGATGTTAGCAACCAGAAAATTTCGAAGTTTTTTGGTGGGGAGGTCATTTATTTATGGAAATGATTTTAAAGGGTATACTTCTACCAAAGACAAAAGTGTTTTTAAAATTATCACATCCCTTCAAACCATTCCCCTCCCCTTTCCTCATTCTCTTCCTGACCTAGAATTTGTCAAGAAGATCTGTCCAGTGCATAGACAGAGAGGAGTCCTGGACTTGGACAGGGCCCTAGAGTGGGAAAGAAGACAATTTGTGTAGGTGTAAATCCTGCCTAAGCAGCATCTGCAGGATTCATGAGCCTTTAAACATGCCAAGAAAGTGGTCAGCGCTTTCCAGAATCTTCCCAGGGAGCTTGGGATTTATACTCATACATCTGACTCCTGATTAGTGCTATTGACCTTTTCCAGCACATACTGGGCCCCCAACAAATGTCTGTTAAATGAATGAACAAATTAGCAAACAAACAATGAGTGTTGCTGAGTAACCTGGGTAAACTGGCTCTTCTTTCGGAAGAAAAGGCAGGAAATGACTTCCAAGTGTCATACCCTTTTCCATGGATTAATGATAATGTGGTTTTCCTTGAATGTGAGTTTGCTCACCAGCCATGGAGATAATAATACCAAGAGCTTAGACTGGATTCAGACAGACTCCACTTGGAATCCTGGCTTTACCACGGAGTTGCTGAGTGATCCTGGATGAATTACTCAACTTCTCTTAAGCCTCAGTTTCCTCATTTGTCAAATGAGGGCGACCATACCTCCCTAACAGGTTCTTACGTGGATTAAATGGTATGATGGAAGTAAAGCTTTTAGCCCAATGCCTGGCACACAGAGTAAATGCTCAGTAAATGTTGGCTGTAATGTCATTATTCCCCAGGACAGTTCCTTCGGCGAGGGGAGGTGTTTTGGGACGACTTGAACTGCACCATCAAGTGCCGCTGTCTGGATTTCAACAATGAGATCTACTGCCAGGAAGCTTCTTGTAGCCCCTACGAGGTGTGCGAACCCAAAGGCAAATTCTTCTACTGCAGCGCTGTGGAAACCAGCACGTGTGTGGTGTTTGGGGAGCCACACTACCACACTTTTGATGGCTTCCTCTTCCACTTCCAAGGCTCCTGTGCCTACTTGCTGGCCCGACAGTGTTTGCAGACTTCCAGCCTCCCTTTCTTCAGTGTGGAGGCCAAGAATGAACACCGCGGGGGTTCAGCCGTCTCCTGGGTGAAGGAGCTCTCAGTGGAGGTGAATGGCTACAAGATTCTCATCCCCAAAGGAAGCTACGGAAAAGTCAAGGTGAGACCCTCTCTGTCCTTCACGGGGAAATGGAGAAGCTGGAGATTCTTCAGCCTAGGGAAGACTTCCCCACATCTACTGGTTCTGCTGTTTGTCTCTCTACAGTGCCAAAGAGATGCACAGCTCCCCCTGCCTTGCAAAATAGCTTGTAAAATACTTTACTGGGCCAAATTTTATGTGTACAAGAGCTATCCTAAGCTCTCTCCTCAACATGTCTATCTGCTTTTAAACTTAGAGTACATTTATATTCCTAGTTCCCTCATAAACACTGGTAGACACACACACTCACACATACACACACACACATGCACAGCTCAGAAAAACTGGAAAGAGATAAGTTTCTCATGGTGCTGGCTTGCAATAATTGTAGCCACATAGCCATGCCCTGTGGATGGTGCAAACGCAGTACAAACCCCCAATTCACTACAGCCTTTGATTAACAATCCTTACCCCACCTCAGCCCCAATTCTGTTTGCTCAAGAGCTGCTGCTTCATTTTCAGAGAAACCTCCAAATCGATTGATGTCTCCAGAGACACCACCTGTGCAGGCACCTGGATTGGCTTTGGTGACTTCCTTAGTGAGGCTTCGCTGGGAAAGTCCCATGAAAGCTCTGCCCAGACACCCCTTGAATAGAGTCCCCAATTCCCACCTAGAATAACAGCGAAGAACATGGGTCTCTCCTGGCCAGTTTAGCATATGCAAATAATTCCTGTCACTGTCCACCTGGATTTCAAGCAGGGACATCAACAAAAAAGAGAAAGCAAAGAGCTACTAGCAATTACTCAATTTGTGCAGGCCCCAATTTTCATAATGTTAATCAAGACCTTGTTGCAACCGTGTATTTATTCAAGCTGTAATAACCAAGACCACAAGGGGTTGATTGCTGCAACCCCATGCAATCCTTAATCCCCATGCATGGAGGTCATTACAGAGATTACAAACCAGAACTGATGCCAATGCAGGGATTTCTTTTTTTTTTTTTAAAAATGTGTTGTAGTTTTAATTGATGTAGCACGTCCAACAAAAGGCAGGGCCAGGGAACTAATTCCACTCTTTCTGGCTCTGCCTTTCCCAGGTCTGTGCAGTTTATCAGTCTCATAATGAGGAAAGTGAGCTATTACTGTGGTTGAAATGCCACTGTGCTTGCTATTTGGTTAGTTTCTCTAGGGACAACTCTGTATATCAAATCAAGGCTAAGAGTTCAGATACAGAAGTTTGGAGATTTTCCCTTTTAAATTTATATTGTGCTGTTGAGCACTATACTTATCCTTGTAGATAGATGCTGGCATTTCAAGCTAGAAAAATTTTTCACTAGCTTCCCTCCACTTTCCTGTATTTGGGGATGATGTGTATGATATCAGTAGTTGAAAAATAAAGCTTCATGCTTTATTCCTATTTTGTATTTTGATTACAATTCTTTTTCATTCTCAGTCAGATTTTTTTTTTTTTAGAAGGAAAGGGACACCGTCATTTCTTTCAGGCCCAGCAGCTCTGCTAATTTTGTGTGGCTCTGTTCCATCGTCCAAGCATAGGGCATGGATTCCTCAATTTTCTGTAGCGACAGGGAGATGTGGATGTGAATGTAAATGTTGCAGAAAGAAAAGGTTATGTGACTCCAACTGCAAGCTAACAATGGCTTCCTTTTCCTTTTGCCAAATGGTTTCCAAGTGTCTCTGAATACACCTGCCCTGCTGGGGAGAGTGGCTTGGTGGATGGCAGAGTCCTGACCCAGGGTGATGTGGGGACAGGCAGGGAGAGGGCTGGGAAGCAGGAAGGAGCCTGAGATGCTGGGAGCAGCTGACTTCTTCAGCCACGCTGTGCCAGGCTAGAAATGACCACTAAGATCTGTTCTTCCAAAACACAGACCCCCTCCTCCAGCACTGTCTTCATACGCTGGGATTAGGAGCTGAGTTCTCTACATGGATTTTCCCCCATTGAACTGTTCTCAAATAACAAAATAAACAGTTTAGGATTAGATATACCAGTGGGACCAAAGAAAGCCAGCATAAGTAAAAATCCATCTAGAAGAAGCATCTCCTTCTAGCTAATATCAGTTCTCATCTTTCTTCCCCACATGAACACCAGTAGTTTAGGGTGCTCCAGTGAAAAGGGAACCAAGGCCAAGCAGCCCATGGCGATGAGCAGCTTGAGCTCTGGGGCTGGACCTGTTCAAATCCCTACGCCACCACCGCCAGCTGAGTGGCCTGTTTGAGCTCCGTTTTCTTTGTCTGTGAGACAGGGCCCTCTAGGAGGTAGGGCTCCTGGGCTGTAGCTGGCCCTGGCGGCCTCTCCTCAGCACTGGTATACAGGCAGCAGAGAGAAGTGGAGAGAACCTGGCTTTGGAGCTCGACTAGGAGGAGTCAGGCTTTGTCACTTGCAAGTCACACCAGCCCCGATCCTCAATTTCCTCATCTGTAAAAGGAGAAAATGATAAGGACCTCCTAAGACTGTTATGAGAATTAAATAGAATAGCCACAGGGCAATGTCCAGTACAAAGTCTGGCACACAGTACGTGCTCGGTGCATGCTGGCTCCCTATGACCATTCCCATGGAACTTTCTTTCAGTTCCAAGACCTATGTCTCTGTGACTGCACTTCTCTCTCCTCCACCTGCCCCCACCTACATCCTGGGAGAAGTACTGTGGAAGAGGGAAATGGCCAGAACGCAGGCAGAAGAAAAGCAAGCAAACAGGCGAGGCTTATCAGCTGTCTGCTAACCATAGGTTGAGGACAGGGTCAGAGGAATGAAGCAAGGAATTACACCTGGGGACAAGAGTTCTCTGGGATCTCCTGCTCTAAGCACTGTGGGACACAAGGACAATGACTCTATAGTGAGAGTGAAAGGGGGTGCAATAAATGAACACTTATGCCAGAAAAAAAAGGTATGAACTGGAACATTGCTGACACCCACAGTCACCCAGGTGTCAGGTTAGCCTGAGTGTGACAAGAACAGAGGCAGGGAAACTGGGGTCCTGGGGGTTGTGATGGTGGGGGGACTGTAGAAATATCCAGAGCCAGCCTACCCCATGGCTTCTGCTTTGGGACACAATAAGACTGTGCCCCTTGTTGGTAGGAGCTTAAGTAAGAGCAGAGGAGCCCACTCAGCAGTTGATGTATTTGACATTCATAATTATACCAACATTGGGGAAGATTTCCCCTTCCACTTACCAGAACAGAACAGTGGATCAGTGTTCAGCACTCTTACTAGCTGACCTTCCCAAAATGTGGCTCTTCTCTCCCTTTTCTCTTACAGTAGGAAAAACCATATTGTAGGCAAGGTCAGCTAGTAAGATTTGGCTAACCCTCTACCTAGGAGATAAGAATAAATTAATCAAGTCCTTGGTTTTTCTTTCTACTTCTAGTTCTCTGCAGGATGGTTTATTTCTCAAGCTTATTTTCTTATTTCCTTCCTCCATTGCTATGATCTAAATATCTGTGTCCCCTCAAAATTGATACATTGAAATTCTACCTCCTAAGGCGATGGTATAAGGAGGTGGGATCTTGAGGAGGTGATTAGGTCATGAGGGTGGAGCCCTTATGAATGGGATTAGTGCTCTTAGGAGGCCAGAGGGAGCTCATTTCTTCTTTCACCACATGCGAACACAGCTGGAAGGTACCATTTATGAACCAGAAAGTGGGCTCTCGACAGACAATGAATCTGCTAGCCCCCTGACCTTAGACTTCCCAGCCTCCAGAACTGTGAGAAATAAATTTCAGTTGTTTATAAGCTACCCAGTTTGTGGTATTTTGTTCTAGCAGCCCAAACAGATTAAAACAGAAGATTGGTACCAGGAGTGGGGTGCTACTGTAATAAATACCTAAAAATGTGGTAGCAGTCTGGGCACAGTGGCTCACACCTATAATCCCACCACTTTGGGAGGCCAAGGAGGGCAGATTGCTTGAGCTCAGGAGTTCAAGACCAGCCTGGGCAGCATGGCGAAAGCCTGTCTCT
>NW_016830476.1:607584-644663 GCF_001698545.2 Rhinopithecus bieti
AAAAAAAAAAAAAAAAAAAATATATATATATATATATATACACTCAGGAGGCTGAGGTGGGAGAATCACTGGAGCCAGGGAGGTTGAGGCTGCAGTGAGCCATGTTTGTGCCACTGTACTCCAGCCTGGGAGACAGAGCAAGACCGTATCTCAAAAAAAAAAAAAAGTGCTAGCAGCTTTGGGTAATTGGTAGAGGCTGGAAGAGTTTTGAAGTACATTCTAGCAAAAGCCTACATTGTAGTGAATGGACCATTAAGGGTGATTTTGGTGAGGACCAACTACTAATCCATAGAGACAGAGAGATGCATGTGGCGTCTGCCATGGTAAATGTTGGAAGGGATACTCAAACCACCATCTCATCTCCCAGACAACTCAGAAAGTAGCTACAATGATGACAGGTAAGACCCTTGTTTTTCTCATGTGCCAGAAATCAGTGTGGGTCCAGGACACCCTGGAAAGTTTATGTGCACTTAGAGTCAAGCCCACTGAGGGCTGTTCTAAGACAAGTCATTCCATCCTAGCCCATGAGCATGAGTGTCTATAGGTGCTAGGCATGGTAAGTGGTGAAAAAGAAAATTAACTCTCTCTTTGAAGTTTATCAAGCTACTTACTCACCCATACTGGATGCCTGGGGCTCACTCTTGATTCTTCCCTCATTTCTCATGCCCCATTGCAAAACCACCACATCCAGCTGTGTGTGTTCTATAAGCTCATCCCTCCCTCTCATGTCTGCAGCTAGTTTAGGCTCTCATCCTCACCTCCCTGGACTCCTGCAGCAGTTACCTGTCTGGCTTCTCTGTTTCTAATCTCAACTTCCTTCAATAAGTTCTTCATGCTAGCCAGAAGGGGCTTTCTAAAACACAAATCTGATGATGTCATTCCCTTGCTTAAGAGCCTTCAGGGGCTCTCCCTACAGAATAGATATCCAACTTTTGTTTTGTTTTTAACATTGGCTTAAAAGGCCCTCCAAGATCTGTTCTCAGCACAGAAGCCAGAGCGATTCTTTTAAAGCAGAAGTCAGATCATGCCGACCCTTTGCTTTAAACACTCCCTGGGCTGTCCGTCTTGCTCAGAGCCAAAGCCAAAGTCTTTACAATGGCCGACAGGCCCTGCTTGTTCTGGCTGCTCTTCTCACTCTGACGTCATCTGTTGCTGCCCTCTCCTGCTGTCTCTCTCCAGCCACACTGTCCCCTACACCCCTTGTAATCCTAGGAGCACCCAGGTATGCTCCCAACCTAGGGCTGCTGTTCCCTCCTCAAGAGCCAGTCTCACCCCAGATAACCACATGGCTTGCTTCCTTATCTCAGATGTCTCCTTCCCAAGGAGGTCTTACCTAACCACCCTATTTAAAATTAGAAACCCTTTTCCTTAGCACTATTTATTTATTTATTTATTTATTTATTTTATTATACTTTATGTTCTAGGGTACATGTGTACAACATGCAGGTTTGTTACATATGTATACATGTGCCATGTTGGTGTGCTGCACCCATTAACTCATCATTTATATTAGGTATATCTCCTAATGCTATCCCTCCCCCCTCCCCTCACCCCACAACAGGCCCCAGTGTGTGATGATCCCCTTTCTGTGTCCAAGTGTTCTCATTGTTCAATTGCCACCTATGAGTGAGAACATGCAGTGTTTGGTTTTCTGTTCTTGCAATAGTTTGCTGAGAATGATGGTTTCCAGCTGCATCCATGTCCCTACAAAGGACACAAACTCATCCTTTTTTATGGCTGCATAGTATTCCATGGTGTATATGTGCCACATCTTCTTAATCCAGTCTGTCACTGATGGACATTTGGGTTGGTTCCAAGTCTTCGCTATTGTGAATAGTGCCGCAATAAACATATGTGCCTTAGCACTTTTTAAAAAAGTATTTCCTGCTCTTTATTTTTCTGCATTAACACTCATCTGACATAAACGTTTTACTCATTTATTTTGCTTGTTGTTGGTCTCCCTAGCTAAAATATAAGTTCCATGAGGCAGAAATTTTTGTTCATTTCACTTGCTGCTAATCCCCAATTCTTAGAACAGTAGTAGGTACACAGAAAGGCCTAAACACATACTTGTAGAATGAATGGACCTTGCCTGTACCTCCAGCCTCATTTTCAGCCATCTCTTCCCTCTGTAGTCCAGTAACACCTCAGTGTCTGCCCCCCAGCCCCACCAGCTGTTCCTCACCCTCCTGCCTCTGCTCTCTTGTCTTGGATTTCTCTACCCTTCCCCGACTCTTCCTTTGGCCACTTCTGTTTATCTTTAAAGACCCAGGTTAGACTTAACTGCCTCTAAAAACTTTACGTGATTCCCCTACGCTGGATTCAACGTTCATTTACTGCTTTCCCATTGTATCCTCTATCGACTCACAGTTAAAGAGTGTGCTGTAAGTATCGATGCACGTCCCTCTTCTTCAGTAGACTGAGGGCTCCTTGAGGGGCAGGGGCAATTATGTTTTTTAACCCTTTACATCTCAGTTCCTGACATAGTGCTTGGTACCTAGCAGGTGTTTAAATGTGTTGTTGAATGGTTACATGACGTAGTTCTGATACAAGGAAGTTACAGAGTACAACACTTGGAGAAGACTACATCAGGACAGGCTCAAAGCTAAATGGTGTCCAGCAGTGGACCCAGCGCACACTCGAGCTGAGAGTGGGGTCGGGAGGACTAAAGGCAGGAAGGGGGTCCTGGGAAATGCATGACTTAAGCTGAGACTTAAAGAATGGATATTTAGAGGAATGCAGAGGAAAAGGGAGGTGACAGGTCTTTGAAGAAAAGATTTGAAGCTAGCCAAGAGCCAGCCAGGAAAGGTTGACAACCAGACAGTCCCCAGAGGAGTCTGTAGCAGCACTCGGTATGCCACAGCAACCACAGCCCATATACACAGTGCTTGGGCTGGCCCACAAGCAGCTCTCTCCATTTTCCCCCGGGCCTTTGTCTTAACCAGAGGGAAGCCCACTGGAGCCTGGACCATTTAGGTGGCCATTCTTTCTGGAGTATTGAGTTGCTTTGCCTTCCTTTCCTGATCTCTGCTGGAACCCAGTGCCCGGGCGCCTGCTCACCTGCCTTTCACTATTACTGTTGTTGGCAGGTTAATGACCTAGTGACTTCTTTGCCCGTCACCTTAGACTTGGGGACAGTGAAAATCTACCAGAGTGGCATGTCTACTGCCGTGGAAACAGATTTTGGGCTCTTAGTGACTTTTGATGGCCAGCACTACGCCTCCATTTCCATCCCAGGCTCCTATATAAACTCCACCTGTGGACTCTGTGGAAACTATAATAAAAACCCACTGGATGACTTCCTCCGCCCGGATGGCAGGCCGGCCATGTCTGTCCTGGATCTGGGAGAGAGCTGGCGTGTGTACCACGCGGACTGGAAGTGCGACTCTGGCTGCGTGGACAACTGCACCCAATGTGACGCTGCCACTGAAGCCCTCTACTTTGGCTCTGACTACTGCGGCTTCCTCAACAAGACAGATGGGCCCCTGTGGGAGTGTGGCACTGTCGTGGACCCCACTGCTTTTGTGCATAGCTGCGTGTATGACCTGTGCAGTGTGAGGGACAATGGCACGCTCCTCTGCCAAGCCATCCAGGCCTACGCTCTTGTGTGCCAAGCCCTTGGCATTCCAATTGGAGACTGGCGAACCCAGACTGGGTGTGGTAAGCTGGCATCCCATCCCCATGACGGGTCTCTCTTGTGTAGGGGGCAGGGATAGGCTTTGGGGGCTCCTCCAAATGTCCTTGTTAAGACTTGTGACCCAAGAATGAAGGGGAGGTTGAAATTGCACAAATTACAAAGAACGAATTTTGAAAGGATCTTTACTTTTGCCCCCACCTAATACCACAGCCAGGAAACAAGAACCCATTGATGAACATACCTGGTCTGTAAACATGGAAGGCATGGCAGGAAGTCCCATGGCAGGGGATGGCAGCTCCAGAGTTGAGTGAGGAGGTGGGGTGTCCAGAGGGGGAGGTGGCTACTTTTTAGGCTATTGAGTTAATGCAGCTGTGGGCCTGGGTCATCAAAACTAGCCCTTGGGAAAACAGCTCACCTCCCACATGGAACCTGCAGCAATTGTTCCTTGGCACTTTCTTCTCCACTGTTAGACCCTTTAGGGTTTTTGCCCTGCTGCTGCTGCAGATGAGCAGTACAGCATATGAGTAAAGAAGCCCTTTTTCTTAAATGTTAGAAGTGGTTAGGAAAAGCCCCAACTTTGAGGGAAATCCTGGCTCTTTTGAATTACACTTTTGGATTAAGCATTTTGTACCATTTAGTTGTCTCATTATTTTTTCCTTGTATCCCACTTAAATATTTATTTCTTTTGCTAGTTATACACAGTTTAAAAACAAATGGATTTCGTTTCCTTCTTAGTCCTTGGTTTTCTCCATATGAGTAAATAGAAAATTGTAATCCATGCATTTGAGAGTACTAGAGAGGTGAGAAGATGTAAAGGTTTCTTTAAGTTCCAAGGCTAGAGGGAGAATTCTTCCTATCAGTATAAGTTGGAGTCACGTAAACCATCATGTATCAGATTCAATTCTTAAGAGTTTTGGTCAAACTACAATACAAGCAACTGTATTCTTGCTGTGTGACTGACCAGCCTCTCTTATGACCAGAGCATCCATATTTGGATTCAGGTTGAGATTGAATATGGCTTCTCTTTATCCTTATATAAGCCAAGAACATCCAAATTATCTAACTCAAATGTTACAATGGCTACAGATAGATATTTTCTAGTGTCACTACTTTCCCATCCTCTACATTTCTCTTTCTTTTCTCTCTCTTATTCTGGTGCAATGGACTCTATTTAATTCAGAGAGCTAGTTTACTAGGCCCCTGAGCCCCTGCTTGTTGGATTCAACCAGACTCAAACATTTATGTAGGCCCAGATGTTATTAAAGCAAGAACCGAAGATTTCTGAGGCAAGAAGGGCCTTTAGAAGACATCTTGCCTAGTCTCCTGGAGAAATAGCCACACAAATTCTTTGAATTCTTTGGAGGTAGCCAGGGTTCTTTCTTATTTTTAATATCTCAGGGAATTCATCCCCACAATCTTCCTTGGTCACACTTAGGTCTTTTAAGTACCTCCCTGTTACAAATTTCACGTTTTCAAACTACTCCTCTAATGGTTACATTTTTCATTTCTCCTGAAAATTGGATTAATTTCCTTCTAAGAATGGGCCATGCTCTTTAAAATCAGATCAATTTATATGTCCATCAGTGGAAGCTCTTAAAACATCTCGATAGTGTGGATCACCAAATAATAAACCTATATTGGGTAATCAGTAGTCTAGAAAGGATGGCATCCTGAAAGTTTAATTTTAGTCAAGATGATCAAATTCCAATACAAGTTCACAGTCCAATCACGCTGCTCAGTAGTTATTAGGAGAGTCATTGAGCTGGGTTTTACAGATACAACCTCAATTCTTTCTTCCCCGAGTGGCCGCTTGACCCTCACTCTAGGAACTAAATGATCCAGGAGGAGCGTTAAGATTCTGGCCGGTTGGCAGTCGGGGTCCATTTACCTTGTTATCGGCTCTCTTCCTTTCCCCGCGTCAGTGTCCACGGTGCAGTGCCCGAGCTTCAGCCACTACTCCGTGTGCACCAGCAGCTGCCCCGACACGTGCTCCGACCTGACGGCCTCGCAGAACTGCGCCACGCCCTGCACGGAGGGCTGCGAGTGCAACCAGGGCTTCGTCCTCAGCACCAGCCAGTGCGTCCCGCTACACAAGTGCGGCTGTGACTTCGATGGCCACTACTACACCATGGGGGAGTTCTTCTGGGCCACGGCCAACTGCACGGTGCAGTGCCTGTGCGAGGAGGGTGGGGACATCTACTGCTTCAACAAGACCTGCAGCAGCGGGGAGGTGTGCGCCGTGGAGGACGGCTACCAGGGCTGCTTCCCTAAGCGGGAGACCGTGTGCCTGCTCAGCCAGAACGAGGTGCTGCACACCTTTGATGGTGCCGCCTACACCTTCCCCTCCGAGTTCTCCTACACACTCCTGAAGACCTGCCCTGAGCGTCCAGAGTACTTGGAAATCGACATCAACAAGAAGAAGCCCGATTCAGGACCTGCTTGGCTGCGGGGACTTCGGATCCTGGTTGCCAACCAGGAGGTCAAGATAGGAGGTATTGGGGCTTCGGAAGTCAAGGTAAGGCTCCTTGCTCCTTTGGAGGGGTTCCTGGTACATCTAGCCAGGAGGAGGAGCTCGCCATCCTCTTCAGGCTTGCCTTTCTGCCTCTGCTATGAGTGGATTTTGGGAAGAAGATGGCTGCAAACAGGAGTGTTTTCTAATGATCTGCACCAAATAAGACTTATCAGGTGGAGAAATGGCATGCAGCTGGGATTTCTCCAATTAGATAGAGCAGGACCAGCTCTCCAGAATAGCAAATACTTACAGAACACTTACTATGTGCCAAGCACTATTCTAAGCCCCTTATAAGCAGTATCACACTTCATCTTATGATCCTCGTTTTACAGATGGGAAAGCTGAGGAGCAGACAGGCTAAGTAACTTCCACAGGCACACATAACCGTGAAGGGGGATTCACACCCGCCTGGCTGGCTCCAGAATCTGTGCTCTTAACCCTTGCACCCTACTAACTCCCCTACCTGTATATGCCAGTCTCTGTGGGATGATGTAAGGGGTGACTCCCACCCCTCTGACCTGCTCTGAAAAACCCATCATTAGGCACCCAGACTCATAGATCATTAGCTCTAGAAGGCATCTTGAGAATTATCGAGTGCAGCTCCTCATTTCACAGGAAGATACTAAGAGGGTAAGTGAAGGTCCCACAGCTAATTGTTGCAGAACTGGGATGCAACATGCATTGTATGTCACCTGAAATCTAGTTTGGAAAACAAAAGCCAACACAAGCCCAAGGAGATAATAAAATACACATCCACAAACTGGAAGGGATGTGTTTTTATTCCCATTGCCACACTGGCAGAGATGTATTTGTTAACAGACTAGTAGGAAGTAGACAGGTGAATGGACACCTGGATCATTAGAGATATCCTATGTGCCCTGGAGGAGCTGGGACACAGGAAAAGTAAGATTGGAAGAGAAAAGGAGCCAGAAAGGCAAGAAAGGAGGGGAATTGTTTTGAAAGGTACCAAAACAGAGATGTCAGGCAGCAGGAGGGAGCCACGTATCTAAGGCGGTTTTTGCTCACACTTCAGTTTAGTTTGTTATGGGCTAGCTTTGGGTCCAGAACACAAATATAAACAGCAAATGGGTCTAATCATGGGAATCCAAAAAGAAATAAATAAAGAAGCCCATAACAAATGGGTTGGTTTCTGTGTGGGTTCCATTAGCTTCTTGACCTCTCTCAAAAGGCTAGCAATAGGGCAGACCACGTCTTTGTCCCACAGCCTAGGAAATGGGGAGTCCTCTGTGTGTCCCTGGAATTGATAAGAATGATTTGATTTTTCAGTTGAATGGTCAGGAAGTGGAATTGCCTTTCTTCCATCCTTCTGGGAAGCTGGAAATTTATCGAAACAAAAACAGTACGACAGTGGAGTCCAGGGGTGTGGTGACTGTCCAGTACTCAGACGTAGGTCTGTTGTACATCCGGCTGTCCACCACGTACTTCAACTGCACGGGGGGCTTGTGTGGCTTCTTCAACGCTAACGTCAGTGACGAGTTCTGTCTCCCCAATGGCAAGTGCACGGACAACCTGGCCGTGTTCCTGGAAAGCTGGACAACTTTTGAGGAGATCTGCAATGGGGAGTGTGGGGACCTGCTGAAGGCCTGCAACAATGACTCCGAGCTGCTCAAGTTTTATCGAAGCCGCTCCAGGTGCGGCATCATCAACGACCCCTCCAACAGCTCCTTCCTGGAGTGCCATGGGGTGGTGAACGTCACTGCCTACTACCGCACCTGCCTCTTCCGCCTGTGCCAGAGTGGGGGCAATGAGTCAGAGCTCTGTGACTCTGTGGCCCGGTATGCAAGCGCCTGCAAGAATGCCGATGTGGAGGTGGGGCCCTGGCGGACCTATGACTTCTGCCGTAAGTTGGGGTTGGATTCTGGGAGAGGCTTTCTTTTTTTTTTTTTTGGTGACGGAGTCTCGCTGTGTCGCCCAGGCTGGAGTGCAGTGGCACGATCTCGGCTCACTGCAAGCTCCGCCTCCCGGGTTCACGCCATTCTCCCGCCTCAGCCTCCAAGTAGCTGGGACTACAGGCGCCCACCACCAGGCCCGGCTAGTTTTTTGTATTTTAGTAGAGACGGGGTTTCACCATGTTAGCCAGGATGGTCTTGATCTCCTGACCTCGTGATCCACCCGCCTCGGCCTCCCAAAGTGCTGGGATTACAGGCTTGAGCCACCGCGCCCGGCCCCTGGGAGAGGCTTTCTAGGTGGGAAATAGATGCCATACTGGGCCTTACTCAGGACTTCCCTTCCAGGTGGGACTGAGCCCAAGGGCGATGTTAATGACTGTGTATACCTGCCCTAGTCTGATGCGTCCTCCCAAAGACTCATCACCCCAAACCAGATAGCTTCTCATCTTTACTTTTGTTCCTAACTGCACAGTACTTCTTCACTGTAGAACAATTAGCCATCCTATTTACATGTGGTTTTATCTAGCAGAGGGTAGAGGCACCATGTCAAAGGACTCTGTAGGTGCCTTCTCCCTTGGCAAAGAAGAGCCGCATTCATTTCAATAGGAAGTGATCAGCTAGGGCGCCTTTAGGGCATAGAGATTAGCAGGCTCCCCAGGGCAAACCTGACAATGGGTATTAAGAGAGTCCTGTGTTACTGGCTTTTAATTTTGTCCCAAGAGTATCTGACTCCTCTCAACAAGGCAGTGGAAAGTACTAGTAGTAATGAGAATACTTACTGGGAAGGCCTGATATATAACACCCTTGGTTATTGGGGAGGCTAGAGGGAGGAGTAACATGGTAAAAGGCAGAGCCCACTCCTGGAACTAGAACTACCTCATCTGGCCTTCAGCACACATCCCTCTCCCGCCATGAAGGTGGGCCCCGCACCAAAGCCAAAGCCACCATTAAGATTCCATCCCTGATGGCTGTTTATCTGTCCTCCATTTTTAGTCAGCAAAAGTATTTTTTAATTGGAAATAATTTTAGACTTACAGAAAAGTTGCAGGAATAATACAAAGTCTACCATTCGCTCAGATTCCCTAATCGTTAACATTTTAACACATTTTCTTTCTAATTTTGTCTCTAAAAATATACTCACTCTTTTTCTAAACCACTTGAGAGCAAGTTGCTGTCATTATGCCTGTTTGTACCTAAATATTTCAGTGTGTTTCCTAAGAATAAGAACATTTATATGACCATAACATAATCATTAAAATCAGGATATTGCCATTGATACAATACTATTATGTAATCTGAAGACCATGTTCATATTTTGTTAGTGGTTCCAATAATGTCTTTTATAGCCAAAACAAAAACCAAAAAACCCTGGAGTCCAATCCACGTTCACATGTTGCATCTTACTATGATGTCTCTATGGGCGCCTTTAATCTGGAGTAGGTCCTCAGTCTTCGACGTTCATCGTCTGAGTGTTTTTGAAGAGTGCAGACCAGTTATTTTGCAGACTGTTTCTCAGTTTGAGTTGGCTTATATTTCTTCCTGGTTACATTGAAATTATGCATTTTTGGCAGGAATACCACAAAAGCAATGATGTGTCTTCTCAATGTGTCATATCTGGAGGCCTCTGATGTTGGTTTTTCCCGTTACACTAAGCATGATAGATTCGATCACTTGCTGAAGGTAGTGTCTGTCAGATTTCTCCATTGAAAGTTACTGTTTTTTACCATATAATTAATACATATTTTTCAGGGAGATACTTTAAATTTGGGTAGCTATTCTATTCCTCAAGCTTTCATACGCTAGATTTAGCATCCAGTGATGATTTTTGCCTGAATCATTTATTATTGTCTGTGAAATGGCTATTTTTTTCTAATTCAATGGCTTCTGCATTTATTAGTTGGCATTCTACTGTAAAGAGGTGTCTTTTTTACCCATTTATTTATTTTTGTTTATTTAGATGAGTATGAACTCATGGATTCCTACTTAACCGATTGTATCTGTTATCATAATTTGTTTTTATGCTCAAATTGTTCCATATACGGCCAGTGGGAGTCCCTTCCAGCAGTGGTTTCTGTTGACATTTGCATCATCATTCGTTGCTTTCCACAAGGCACAATGTATTCAGGGCTCATTTTGCACTTTCTCCGCTCCAGCCTTGGATTAGCCATTTCTCCAAGGATCTTTGGTTCCTTCTAGCGGAGCACAGTATTGAGGAGATAGGATCTGAGTGTAAGGTGTACCCACTTCTTCCTAGAATGTCATTGATTCTAGCATTCCCTACTGAAGAGAGTGAGGAAATGCATGTATTGCCTATACACACCCTCCGTGCACATTTTTATGTAGCTAGGTATGTCGCTTTCTCTTTTTATCTATCTCTGTCTCTATCTCACCATGAGTTCACACTGAACCTACAATTTCAGCCCAATACCACAGAGTTTTCTAGTTTTCCTTTTTTTTTTTTTTTTTTTTTTGAGATGGAGTCTCACCCTGTCACCCAGGCTGGAGTGCGGTGGCATGATCTCGGCTCACTGCAACCGCCGCCTCCCAGGTTCAAGGGATTCTCTTGCTTGAGCCTCCCGAGTAGCTGGGATTATAGGCGCCTGCCATTGCAGCTGGCTAATTTTTTTTTTTTTTGTATTTTTAGTAGAGATGGGGTTTTACCATCTTGGCCAGGTGGTCTTGAGCTCCTGACCTCCTGATCCACCCACCTTTGTCTCCCAAAATGCTGAGATTACAGGTGTGAGCCACCGCGCCTGGCCAGTTTTCCATTTTTTAGTTTCTTTTATCTGAGAGTGAGAAACCTGGCCCACTGTATTTCCTCCTAAGTTTGTTTATTTTCTTAGCTTCTTATTTTGAAATAATTTCAAAGCTACATAAGAGAACACCTGTATACCCATTGTCCAGATTAACCTATTGATAACATTTGTTCATTTATTTTATCATTCCCTCCCTTTCCCTGTCTCTTCCTTCCTCCCTCCCTGCCCTTCATGTGACAGTGAGTTGCAGACTTCATGCCTCGTTACCCCTAAAACTTCAGTATGTATTTCCTTAGAGTAGGGGCATTTACGTACATAACCACAGTGCCGTTTTCAACCTTAGGAAACTTAACATTGCTACAGTAATTTAACATCCATATTCCAATTTTGTCAGTTGACTGAGCGATGTTCTTTACAGCTCTTTTGGGGTGCCAGGGTGGGGCACTCAGTACAGACCTAGTTTAGAATCACACATTGCATTTCATTGTCATATCTCTTTAGTCTCCTTTAATCTGGAACAATGACTTAGTTTTCTTTGTCTTTTCTGATATGGGCATTTTTGAAGAACACAGCCTCCCTGCTTTTTGAAACAGAATGGCCCTCCATAAACAGAATGACCCTCCATTGGGGTTGATGTTCCATCCTGAGGAGCTTCAGCTGTGCATCTCCACTTAGCCTTCCGGGCAGGTGCCATGTGGTTTTTCTCATGGAATCACAGCACACACAGAAGCACGATCTTGTCCAGCCTCCCCACATTGGTGATGTGCACGTTGATTCCCTGGTCAAGGTGTTGTCAAATGTCTCTGCTGTAGAGTCACTGAGCTTTCCCTTGCAACCTGTGGGGAGATACTTTAAGACTGTACAAATATCCTGTCAGTCTGTCTGTCTATCTATCTCTCTATCTATCAGTCATCTTATCAATCTGGACATGGATGCCTGTTTTTTCCAGTGGTCTATATTTCATCTTCCATGTATTAATTATTTTCAGTGTTAAAATTGCTCTGGATTGGCCTGTAGGAGCTCCTTCAAGCTGGTTCCTGTGTCCCTTTGGCATGCCTCTGTTTTTTTTTTTTTTTTTTTTTTTTGAGCACTTTCTTCCTTTTGGCATAACAAGGTGCTTCACGCTCATCTTTTAATCTTCCCTGCCCCATGCTGGAATCTACATGACTCTAGGAAGCCCTGCTGAGTGGGGAATGTTGTTAGAAACCAAGATGTTAGAAACTAAGAGCAAGGGTGTCCCCGTTGCTCTTGGGGTGTCTTTGCTTTGCCTCTAGGTCCTTTCAACAGACAGAGCTGAAAACCAACACACACACCACACAGCACACACACAACACACACACACACACACACACATCTTTTTAACTCTATGATTCCTGACCTTGGGAAATCCAAGGAGTGTGTGGAGAGCTTAGTGGTTGTCATCTCAGAGAAGGGCAGTTGTATCCCTGGTGAGCCCCAGGGAGGGACCTAATAGCAGATGCCGTGAGAGCCTCCACGGTTCCTGTTGGCCACCACATCCGGTGGGGCCTTATCATACTTTCCCAAAGCTTTTTCATCCGCCTCCCTATATCCTCTTTTGTCCTATCTCCAGCTTATCTAACACGATCTCTGTTTCTGCTCCCACACTGAGCCTCCCAGTTGTATTTCATTCATGCTACAGGATTGCCGAGTCTCCCCCATACCAAATCTGTTCTGTTGCCAGGCCATTTCAGTGCGGTCCTGTCAGACTGCTAACTCCTACCTGGCAGGGGATGTTTCTGAGTTGTTTTTGTGCTGCACGGAGCACAGTTTGGTGACGTCGTGTGTGCCAAGTTAGCAGGGTGTGATGGTGATATTCCCTGTTTCCCTGCATGTGACAGCTACTGAGAAGAGCTTCTCACTATCCCTCATCTGGGCCAGCAAACCTGGAGGAAGTTCTTATCAGTATCTTTTTTAGGGAAGATGTGGGCAGAAGCAGTCACATGGAACATGGCTTTCTTGGGCTGAGGGCCAGGGCTCCTACTTGAGATGTCCCCCAGGATATCTCATCTAGATCTTGTGTACATGGATCTGGTGAGAAGGACTGGATAGTGCCCACTTGATTCATCAGGCCTCCAAGTACTAAGGGATTAATCTGGTCGGAGTCTTGCAGAGTGGAGATCGAACTGGATGACAGCTGTGGATCAGGAACACAATCTTCTTTGAACCTAGAGACAGACAACTGCTGCCTCTGTGTTCAGATATTTTTAACTGGCCCTCCTGTTGGCAGAGCCAGGCTGCCCAATTAAATAATTTCACAGAGGCATTCCAGGGCCTAGGGGAAGTTTTATTACTCGACGTCTGTATGTTCCAGACTTTCAGACAAATTCAGACAACACAATAAGTCATAAAGTGGGAGCCATTTAAATAAGTCATGTTATTTGCTATCACCATAAATCTGCAGTCAGTGTTAGAACATTCATAATTTAGAGACAAATGTGAAAATCCCTCTATACAGACATATATAATCAGTGCTGAACTAGCCTTCAACTCCGAAGCCGTATGGTATTGTAGTCAATGGGAGTGGAGATAGTCCTCTAGCCCAGAGGAAAAAATGATTGACTTTCAGCCCACAGTGCAGAACTGTTGTATCGGTACTTGTGGGCAGAGCTATTATTGCCATGCAATTTATTTCTCTGTAATGTCCTCTGTGTCCTTGGATTGTAAAACACTATTAAGGAGTGACGGTATGTATATGAGCCAAAGAAAGTTTTAAAGGTGAGATCTTATTTTCCCAGAGGATGATGGGGACCTCCGCCGATCTTTAGATTGTACAAACTTGTAGGAGGCTTCTCCTGTGCTCCTGAGTTCTGTCCCTGCCCCTGGTAAATTGTGACCCATTAAAGTAATAGTGAGAGATGGGAAGTATGCCCACGACACAGTGAGTATCCCGTGCTGTTATCATTTTATGTGCCTTTTTTTTTTTTTTCACACGGAGTCTCGCTCTGTCACCCAGGCTGGAGTACAGTGGCACAATCTCTGCTCCCTGCAACCTCCACCTCCCAGGTTCAAGCAATTCTAGTGCCTCAGCCTCCCAAGTAGCTTGGATTACAGGCATGTGCCACCACGCCTGGCTAATTTTTTTTGTATTGTTAGTAGAGACCGGGTTTCACCATGTTGGCCAGGCTGTCTTGAACTCCTGACCTCAGGTGATCCGCCTGCCTCAGCCTCCTAAAGTGCTGGGATTACAGTTGTGTGCTGTGCTTTTTGACCAAGAGACTTATCTTTCAAGGAAGGCTTCTGGGAAGATGGGCAATTTGAAGTGAGACTTGAAGAATGGGTGGGATTTAGCTTTGTGGGTGGGGGGCTGTCCAGGAAGGTGACAGCGCATGAACAAAGGGGCTGCAGAGTGATGACCTCCTTTGCAGAGAATGATGAGGAGGTGGACGAGGCCAGAGGGCACCAAGAACAGATAAATGAAAGACAAAAGGAGAGACTACAAGCCAATCTGCAGAGTAAAAATACCTACATATAGCCTGTCTGTGTAACAGAAGGAGGTGCAAAGAGGAGAAAGGGCATACCATTGATGGAGACCCTCTTGATAGATTAGATTATTAACCCTCAAAACAACTGTGCTAGCTAAATGTGGTTCATACTTAATGAAAGAGGAAACAGAAGCCCTGAAGACATGAAATAACATCCCAGAGTTAAGTTAGCAGCATCCACAGGTCTCTGTGGTCCCAAAACATACAATAATCCCTCTCCAGAGTCTGAGTCAGTGGACCCAGATTAAATCTCACTCTGGCACTTACTAGTTAGATTAAGTTAAATCATCAAACTTCAGTTTCCTCACCTGTAAGATAAGAGTAATTAGATTTCCCTTACTTTCCAGGTTGTTGAGATAAGGTACTCAAAAGTGGCTAGGACAGTGTCTGGCATGTAGCAGATGCTCAATTCTGGGTCTCAGACTCAAAATCTTCTACATGGAAAGCTAGGTGCCCTAGCAGAGTGTGTGAATGAAGGGGTGCCACTGGAACTTGGATCTCCCAAATGAGGATGAGTACAGTTTACTGTACTGTGCACATAAGACCACACACACAGATACAGAGGCACACACATGCAGTCACACACATGCACACTCACACGCACACACACGTGCACATGCACACTCACATGCATGCACAGATGTGTGCACACACGCATGCGTTTTCACTCATCCATGCACAAACAAAGCTTTCTCGCACACACATGCAAAAACATGGGCATGCACGCNAAAGTGGCTAGGACAGTGTCTGGCATGTAGCAGATGCTCAATTCTGGGTCTCAGACTCAAAATCTTCTACATGGAAAGCTAGGTGCCCTAGCAGAGTGTGTGAATGAAGGGGTGCCACTGGAACTTGGATCTCCCAAATGAGGATGAGTACAGTTTACTGTACTGTGCACATAAGACCACACACACAGATACAGAGGCACACACATGCAGTCACACACATGCACACTCACACGCACACACACGTGCACATGCACACTCACATGCATGCACAGATGTGTGCACACACGCATGCACTCTCACACATCCATGCACATACAATGCACTCACGCACACACATGCAATCACATGTGCATGCACTCATACACGCATGCACACACACTAACACATGCATGCACAAACGCATGCATGCACACACACATGCACTCACACGCATGCATGCACACACATGCACTCACACACACATGCATGCACACACTCTTCTGTCTCTGACTTTTGTCCTTTTCTCAAACCCGTCTTCTTCTTGACTACCTGCAGCGCTGGAGTGCCCAGAGAACAGCCACTTTGAGGAGTGTATAACATGTACAGAGACCTGTGAGACCCTTGCCCTGGGCCCCATCTGCGTGGATAGTTGCTCTGAGGGATGTCAGTGTGATGAGGGTTATGCTCTACTGGGCAGCCAGTGTGTCACGCGGAGTGAATGTGGCTGCAACTTTGAGGGGCACCAACTTGCCACCAATGAGACCTTCTGGGTGGACCTGGACTGCCAGATCTTCTGCTATTGCAATGGCACAGACAACAGTGTCCACTGTGAGACCGTGCCCTGCAAGGATGATGAGTACTGCATGGAGGAGGGCGGGCTGTACTACTGCCAAGCCCGCACCGACGCCTCCTGCATCGTCTCAGGCTATGGCCACTACCTCACCTTTGATGGCTTCCCCTTTGACTTCCAGACCAGCTGCCCGCTCATCCTGTGCACCACAGGAAGCAGGCCGAGCTCAGACTCTTTCCCCAAGTTTGTTGTCACAGCCAAGAATGAGGACCGGGACCCATCACTGGCCTTGTGGGTTAAGCAGGTGGACGTGACCGTGTTTGGCTACAGTATCGTGATCCACCGAGCCTACAAGCACACTGTGCTGGTGAGTAGTCACGGGGCCCCCTCAAGAGGGGAGTCGTGGAGACGTCAGGTTGGGGTCAGCAAGCCAGGCTGCAGTTGAATCAGGCAGGTCCGGAATCCAAAGAAAATCATAGTATATTAAAGCAGAGAGAGGCCCTAGAGATTTTCGGTCACTTCATCTTACAGAGAAGGAAACAGAGGCTCAGAGAAAAAAATGATTTGCCCAAGTCACAGACACCAAGGTAGGAGGCAGAGCCAGCTCTGGAAGTGGGCCTTTCATGTGGCAGTGGAGTATGTTGGAGAGACCACAGACCGGGGTTAGCATCCCTGCTTGGTGGCTGCTGTGTGACTTCAGGCAGTCACTTAACCTCCTAGCTTGGTCACTCCACCTGTAAAAGAAATGCCTACCTTGTACAGAGTAGGCCTCCCTAACTGATGCTATTGTCCTCATCCACCCACTTCCCTTTTTTGAGATCAGGGTGATATTCGCCTGTTCTGGCCTCCCTCCATCTCTCCTGGTCTTCCGTTTGGCACCCACAGGATCTGTAAGTTCACACATTTGGAGGACTCATGGCTCTCCTACAATCCCTTTACTCACTTAGGCTCCAACTCCCTCTTTCTAAGCTTCCCACCCTTTTCACCCAAAGAGCACTTCCTTGACCACGAAGACAGGGGCAGTGGGGCTGAGGAGCTCTGCGCACTCCTCATCTGGCCTGCAGACATCAGTCCCAGCCACAGGCCCAGCCATTCTTTCTCCAGGGTCCTGCTCTGCACATGACTTGAAATGCTAAGAAGCAAGCCAACAGCCTCTGCTTTAGCATTTCAGAGAGCTGATTTAGGGTGTTTGCCTTCTTGACATTATTATCACAGATCTGTGTCATAATTTTTCTATCTCTAAAGGGACTCCTTTTCATCTTGTATACATTGTCTTAGAAATTCTGAGCTATACTGAACTAAACTATCTAAACCTAACTAAAGAGTTCCCTGGGCAACTATACTGACTTCTTTTTCTGCCTCGGGATTTCTTCAACTTCCTTCTCTGACAAAGAGAGGTTCCCAAGCCTTTCAAGTTTATTGAAAATCTTCCTTTTTAGCATCTAAGGGAGCAATTTCCCTGTGTCATCCTCTTCCCTTGCTTGCACACCACAAACCTAAATCCCAGTTGTTTTTCTTTCTGCTCATCCTAACAGTTTGTTCCAGTAGCCATTATTGCATTCATCAGGCTGTATTTTTCGTGATCTTCATGTCTAAAGCTCTCTCACTTCGAGTCATGGGCTTCATAAGGGCAGGAACCATACCTAATTTATCTTTATGTTGAATGAATGGGCAGCCCCCTGCACCTAGTGACACTCGAAACACTGGTCAAATGAATGAATGAGGCTGGGCACGGTGGCTCATGTCTGTAATCCCAGCACTTTGGGAAGACAAGACAGGTAGATCAGAAAGTCAAGAGTTCAAGACCAGCCTGGCCAAGATGGTGAAAGCCCGTCTCTATTAAAAATACAAAAATTACCCAGGCATGGTGGTGGGCACCTGTAATCCCAGCTACTCGGGAGGCTGAGACAGAGAATTGCTTGAACCCGGGAGGCGGAGATTGCAGTGAGGCAAGATTACGCTATTGTACTCCAGCCTGGGCGACAGAGCGAGACTCTGTTCCCCCGACCCCCCAAAAAATGAATGAATGAAATGACACAATAACCGCTTTCTTCCAGGGTTCCTGTGATTTTGTCACAGTGCTAGTTACTGCTTCAACAATCTGACAGGTTACATTGCCACTGAGGCAAGTTAGGACTGTGTCAGAGTCTTGGCTTTCAGCCACATAAGATTTCTAGATGTTTGGATAGTCAGAGCTACCCATTACGACAACTTCCCTCTATCCATTTTCATCTTACGTTAAAACAAATATATCGGTCGTTTTGCCCACGTTGCTTGCGTCGTATTTGTCCTTTTCTCTTTGTTTCCTTTTGTGCTATCTTTCCACCCTTAGACTTAGGTGTTTTCGTGCAGTTACTTGTCTCTTTGATATTCGCTGCTCTTCTGCCTTTCTGTCTTTCAGGTTTTTCTTTTCTTTTAAAATGTAATCTGTTCATGGGTCCTGTCTCATCTAGTTTAAGATGAATTGTGTTTTCTGCCTCGTGTTACACACTCTCTGCATTTAGGTACCTCGACATCTGAGGCTACGCATGCTGGCTTCAGACATCCTCCCAGTTCTTTTCAGGTATAGACTGTGGGGTCCTCGTGAGCACCTACTCTTCTTTCATGCTGCCCTTCCCTCTCCTTCACAATAAATGACTTCCCACTGTCTCTAGGCATGTCCTTCCCTTTCCCTCTACTATAGGGTTAAGCCCCCAGTGGGTTAGCTCTCCTTCCAGGCATGTGCTCTGCCCCAGTCTCACAAGATGCACTTATTGCTAAAGTCCCAAGCCCAGAGAACCGCACAGCGGACTTCTTCCTCACAGAGTGCTGGAGAGGGGGGTGTGAATTAGTTTATTAAGGTCTGCCATTATGAAATACCACAGACTGGGTGGCCTAAAACAACAGCAACTCATTCTTTCCCAGTTCTGGAGGCTGTAAGTCCAAAGTCAAGGTGGTGGTAGGTTCACACTCCCCAGGAGGTCCTGGGGAAGCACCACTCCCTACCTCTCTCATAGCTTCTGGTGGCTGTGGGCAATCCTCAATGTTCCTTACCTTGTGGCAGCATAAACTCCAGTCTCTGCCTCTGTCTTTACGTGGCCTCCTTCCCTCCGCGTCTCCTGTTTTCTCTGTGTCCAAATCTCCTTCTCCTTTTAAGAACACCATTCACTGGAGTTAACCCCACCTAATCCAGGGTGACCTCATCTTAACTTGATCACATCGACAAAGCCCCTATTTCCAAGTCAGTCCATTCACAGGTCCTGGGTGCTAAGGTCTCAACATTTGTTTTGGGGGGACACAGTGTAACCCACAACAGGGGGTCATTGGAGACAATGAGTATCAGGGAGAAATGGATTAAAGAGATGGGGGGACTTCTTGCTAGGGCACTTCTTTCTCAGTCACTGAGATGTCCTAAGTGCTCAAGTTGGAAACAGAGTATACAGCTTTCAAACCCTTGACAAGAAGACCAAGTTCAGGGTGCATCGAGGGTTCTTTGCTTTCGAGGTGCGGGGGATAGATTTAACAGTTACTTCGGATCATTAAAATGCATTGCAGAATCTGCTTATTAAATGATTTGCATTTGTTTTCCCATGATGTTTTTACTAGTCACCATCTCTCCCTGAGCCTGAAGAATAATGGCCATTAGGATGACAGTGTGAAATGAAGTGCTGGATGAAACACAGCCTCGAGTGCAGATCACTGCTGGGGCCCTCAGAAATGGAGGGTGATAAAAAAGTGCTTCCTTGGGACACAGGGTTCTTCTATGACTCTGACCTTTCCCTGCATTCAGCAGCACCACAGGACATGGGAAAATCCACTAAGCCAGGAGAAGCTAGAAATAAATGTGCTATCTATAGACCAGACAGGGTAGGGGGGTGAGCTGCAGAAGGTGAGCCACTCCTGGGGGCACCGCCATAACCCATCTCAGCCATTCACAGCCAGAACTCAACAGAGACTGCCTCACTCCTGCCCCTACCCCCAGGCTTCATCACTGCCAAGTCTGACATGATTCAGGCCAATGGGGAGGTTTTCAGGGTCCTCACAGCCTGTGTCTTTATCATTTATTGCCAGAATAGTGGGGTTTTGAGCATCACTCTGGCTTGATTTAGTGTCATGAGCTTCTATTGATGCTTATTCTCTACCAAGTCCTGGGGGTAGAAAAATGAATCAAATATGGCCTCTGTCCTAAAAGAGTCTAGTGCTAGAGACAGACATGTTAGCAATTAATGTCTGTGTAACGTGAAGAGCTGCAAAAATGTTGCTCATGGAGGGTGTGAGAGCACAGAGGAGGGGTTGCCTAAATCAGCTGCAAGGACCTCAGGGAGGGCTTCCTGGAAGAGGAGACCCAGAGTTGATCACTGGAGGATTACACTTGCCAGACCAAGAAGGAGGTGAAGGTGTCCACAAAAAGGAAATATTTGTGAAGACTCGGGGTGGGTAGCAAAGTGAGGGATGCAAGGAGACTTTGCTGCAGGAGACCTTGCTGGAGAACTAGGTCAAGGTCTGTTGTTTAAAGGAAAACTGTTTCCAAAAACTCTAATATGTGGTCTTATTTCCAATACTTAAATATTTGAAATACACTTCCCCCGACTCCTCCCACACCTTCTCATCATCCTCTGTGACTTCCTCCTCCATCCATCAAGCCTGTTGCCATTCTAGCCTCTCCCTTTTCCTCTGACCTCCTGCCTCTGAGCTCCCTCTTTTCCTCCATTTCTCACTCACAGAGAGAGAGGCAGGGCAGTGGTGCCAGGGTGGAGGCAGCATGCGTGGGGTTTCTGAGACACAGAGAAGCCGAGCCTGTCTGAGTCGAGGGTGTTCCTTTCTCAAAGCTCTCCTTGGCAATGGCAGAATTTGCAAGCCTTTTAGCTTCATCCAATTATATTGCCTCCCCAAGGCATTGCCTCCTGGGTGACATCAGGTAGCCAGAAATATAGAATGCAAGGTAACTTAGGAAGAAAAGCCAACTGGCACCAATTGGCCTCTGAGTGCAAGGCTTTTACTTTATTCTCTGTGAACTTTCAGGATAGATCAGAGTCTCCATGGCCTGATCTCGCTCCTCCTCTCACCCTTCATGCACCTTGTCCCTTAAATGACTATCACTGCATCCTCTCCACCTCCTCCCTTCCAAGTGCCGAGAATGAGGCATCTCTTCTCCTCCCATGGCTGCTTTCCCCCTCTGCCATCTCTTTGTTGCCTTCCCTGGGATCTTGGCCCTCTGTTGTCTCCTCTCCCTTCTGTGTCTTTCTACAGTGTCCTTCTCTTCAACCCATAAACATGCTCATTCTCAAACAAGCCTTGCCCCAGTTCCCCACTAGCTTCAATCCAATCTCTCTCCTTCCATTTCTGGTCAGACTCTTAAGAGCATCATCTCTGCTTCTGAATCTCCTGTTTGTTACTTTATTTGCTATTTGTTTCTGCAATCCAAATTCTGGCCTCATCTTCCTACTTAAATTCTCTTATTAAGATTGCTGATGCTTTTGTTTTACAAAACAAATGGGTGTTTTGCAGGCTTTATCTCATAGGCCGCTTTGCCATGTGTGTACTGGATACAAGGCCCTTCATGATCCAGGCCCTCCCCACCTGTCCATCTTCATCTCCCACCACTCCCAAGGCCACACGCTATGTCCCAGCAGCACTAAATTGCTGTAATTATTCATATTTATCAGGATATTTTTCCCTTATCTACCTGGGCCTTTGCTGGGACTGAGCCCTTTATTTCGAATTCCCTTGTCTTCACTCCCACCCCTCCTTGACGGGCCAACTCCTCCTCCTCCTTTGAGACCGGGTGTGGGCATTGTCTTCTGCAGGCAGCCCTGATTTTGTGCCCAGGCTAAGGCTGGTGCCTGTGCATCTGTTTACCTCTATCATTGCTTTTATCACATGGTATTATTATCTGTCTGTGTACTTCCCTCTCCCACATGCCTATGAGCTCCTAGGGAAAGGCCATATGTTTTTTATCCCAGCCTTTAGCACAGTGCCTGGCACTCAGTGGTGCCAAATCAATGTCTACTGGATGAATGAATGAATTCTGCCTCAACGAATACTCACAGAAGGAGATAGTTGAGTTTTGAAGGGTGAGCATTGCCCCAGGAAAAAGGTGGGGTCAAGGGCATCCCTGTTGTCTTAGGTCAGGTTCCTGAGAAGCAAAGTCTGAGGTGGGAAATCTTGGGAAAGTGAGGATAGCACCAGGTCAAGAGAGCTCAGCAGGGCTGTGGTCCAAGCTGCAGAACAGCTTTAGCCTGGGCTACTGGAAGCCCTGGTGCTCGACTCCCAGTGTCAGCCAGTCATTGGCCAAGGGCTACCCTTGGATTAGGGGGTCAGAATCTTCTGGGCAATGTGGTTCCCATGGGGCCAAGGCCAGCTGTGAGTTATCATTAGCCCATGGTTGCAGGGCCTGGGATTGGGGGTCCTGGGTAGAGCATGGAAAGCATCCATCACACTCACAGCACGGAAAATGGCAGGGTGGAATGGCACAGCTTAGTTCATTTAGGGAACTGCAAACTGTTGGGTGTTGCTGGTGTGCAGGAAGCCAATGGGGTGGATCTGAGAGGCAGGGCCAGTTCCTGGAGAGCCCAGGGTGAAGTGCTAAGAATATCAGACACTTTACCCAAGCCCTGGAGAGGGCTTTCAGTATTGGATTAACTGCTTTCAATTGCATTAAGATTACTGGCGTGGCGGTAGTGACCAAATGGAGGGGCAATCCTGGGGCCAGCGAGACAAGTTAGGAGAGTATGTTACAGTCAAGGTGAAAGGTGATGAGAGTCTGAACCAAGGCAGGAGAAGGCGTGGAAAGTGGTGTCAGCCAAGAGAGAGAGGAAGGAGGTTGGGGGAAGGGATTTCTGGTCAGAGAACAATCTTAAAACAGCTGCTTCTCCCGCAAGGCATGCCACCTCCCCTGTGAGCCCTTGCTGCAGTGAGCAACCTGGCTGTCTATCTTCCATCATGCACTAACCGGCCACAGGCTATAGGATTTGGCTCCTCTGAATCAAAATAGTTCAAGGGCAGTGCAGTCCTGGAGTTTACTGTTAAGGGATTTCCCTCTTGTCTGAATTTAAAAATATGTGGGAGGAAACGTATGTCAAGTGCCCCCTCCGTGGGAGACATTGTGCTGGGTGCCTGGGGGGTAATGAGGGGAAGGTGGGCGTAAAGATCAATAAAATGTGGTTCCTGCCCTCAAGTTGCCCATAATCTTGTAGGTGAGATGGAAGAGCGTACACCAGTCATAACATAAGGCAGATTGTGATGTGTGCTGCAATACAGTGTATGCAGGCTTGATCCTGGCCAGCGGTGGAGAGGAATACAAGAGAAGTATAAATAACCTGCCCTGGTTTCCCAGACAAGGGAGTGATTAATTCTGACCACGGGCTCAGAAAATCTTGCCTTACAGAAGAGGCAACATTGGAGCAGGGTCTGGAGGATGAGAGAGATGTTGATGGGCGGAGAGTGTCATTTCAGACAGAGGGAACAGCAAAGTGAAGCCATCCTTAAAGAAAAAAGAAATCTCAAAGGAATTAATACACTGGGGCTTGCCTAAAATAAATTCCATGGTAGAGCTAGAAATAGAAACACAAGAGTTCTATGTTTTGGTATTTCAGTCTAAACTTTAATTGAATTCTTATTACCTTTATATTACCTTGGAGAAAACAATTTGAACTCCTGGGGGAAATAATGCTATGTAAACAGAAGGCACTGAAATAAATAGGCATATTAGTGTACCAAGGATAGTCATTTGCGTCTGTTCAAATCCTAATAATAATAGTTGACTGACATAAACAACAGTACATGCAAAGACTACATTCAACCTGCTCCAACTTCCCTCTGGGACTTGTCTTTCAAGAGACTCATTGTTAGGAGAAGAGCTGGGAAATCTCTGGGCCAACTGTGTTTCTCCACCTCATCTCTCCTCTTATAGGTCAACAGTGAACGGCTCTATCTGCCCCTGAAGCTGGGGCAAGGAAAGATAAACATCTTTTCCTTTGGCTTCCACGTGGTGGTGGAAACTGATTTTGGCCTGAAGGTTGTATATGACTGGAAGACCTTCCTGTCCATCACAGTCCCTCGGAGCATGCAGAACAGCACCTATGGTCTGTGCGGCCGCTACAACGGCAACCCTGATGACGATCTGGAGATGCCCATAGGTCTGCTCGCATCCAGCGTCAATGAGTTTGGGCAGAGCTGGGTGAAGAGGGACACCTTCTGCCAGGTGGGCTGTGGGGACCGCTGTCCGTCCTGTGCCAAGGTAGAAGGTTTCTCCAAAGTGCAGCAGCTGTGCAGCCTGATCCCCAACCAGAATGCTGGCTTCTCCAAGTGTCACAGCAAAGTTAACCCCACCTTCTTCTACAAGAACTGCCTGTTTGACTCTTGCATCGATGGGGGCGCGGTGCAGACCGCCTGCAGCTGGCTGCAGAACTACGCCAGCACCTGCCAGACTCAGGGGATCACGGTGACTGGCTGGAGGAACTACACATCCTGCAGTGAGTCCTTCTCATTGTCGCTCCTTGTAGCTTCTCTTCTTTCTTGATTGCTCTGGGAAGGCCAGTCTTCCATCTCCCTAGAAGTCAGAACAAATTGAGTAGCAATTTAAGGATATGCACTTTGGAACTGAGTTTATTATCTGAATGAAGCATGACATGTAACCTCCTGGAGCCTCCATGTCCTTATTGGTAAAATAGAGTTAATGTCACTTATTTCATGGGTTACCCTAAGGATGAAATAAGGTCATGCATATAAATTACAGAGTATCGCACATGGCATTTGGACGCACAAAGTTCACAATAGAATGCTAACAAGAGATTAATGAAAGAAGGATAAGTTTTAGCACCTCATGGGCCCATCCTTGTGTTAATAATCCACATGCTTTGTCTAAGCATGTTATTCTATTTGATTCATATGTGTCATGTTTCAGTCTTTGTGTTTATGAAACAGAGCAGAATATTAAGAGTACATTAAAGAAGGAACTAGAGCCCCTGGATTCTAGCCTTTACTCTGTCTTTAAGGATCTGTGTGACCTTGGGGCAATTCACTTTTCCTCCCTGGTTCTCAGTTTCCCCTTCCATAAAGCAGTGGTAATGCTGGCTTTACTGTTTGTGCCTCAGAAACGTCCAGGGGATCCAATTAGGTAATTGAAAGCCAGACGCACTCTGTGCATTCTAAGCGGTATTGCTATATTAATGGCTTGCTCTGAGCCAAGACCCCATGCTAAACATTTTATCAATATACCTCATTTATTCTTCCCAATGACCCAATTAGTCAAGGAGCAACTGAGACTCAGAGGAATGAAGTAACTGCCTAAGGTCGTATAATCTGAGTGGCAAAGTCAGGACTTGAGCTTCTAACCCAAAGCCCAGGCTCCCAACCCATATACTATACTGCTGGACTATGTACTGGGATAATTTACCTGCATTTAGCACACAAGAATAGGAAAAACTTGGGGGAAAAAAACACTGTTGGTCTTTAGCTAACTTGCTTTCATCTATTTTCCTGTCTCAATCTCATTAATAATAGCATATTTCTTTAAAAAGCATATTCCCTTTAGAAGGTCTGTAGCTCTTTTAAAATTAAAAATTGATCCGGAATGCATAGAGCTCTAAATAAGTGATACAGCAGGGTCCCCAGAGAATCAACTCCCATCTTCATCCTGGAAAAGGAAATTCAGATGAAAAACCAGAAACAGCATTGTGGTTTAACACTCACACAGTCAGTTTACATTCCACACAACTGGATTCATGTCGATTGTAAGGGAAGGGTGGGAGGAAGATGAAGGCAGGGAACAGATGCCAATCCCATTTCATCCAGGCTCAGTCCCTGAGTGGGTGAGGCCAGGCAGGGTAGGGAATGGTGCCAGTAGGGATGACAGTCCAGACAAACTGGCCTCTGATGACTTCAATGAAATAAATATACCTATAAGAAAGCTCGGGTCTGGGTGAATCCCCAGAGCTACTCTGGATTCATTGGGGTCATTCCAGTAAGACCAGAGAGCTTGTCTTCCTCTAAAACAGAAAACCAAGCTTTGGACCCAGAGGCCTAAACATGGTGCAGAATGGGGAAGCTGTTTTGGAAGGGAAAGCTCGCCTGTTTCCCCTGTTACAGAGACTTCCCTCTTCACCTGCAGCCACGCCATGCTGGGTGTACTGCTCTCAGGGTGGCTGGGGTGGGGACAGGCATGCCAAAAACCAATGCTTCCAACTGCAACAAACAGGGAAATGCACACAGGGGCTAATGCCAGGAACTCTCACCTCAATTGATGGGTCTTAATATTTGTCACTCATGGGAAGGAAAAGAAATTGAGTCAGCAAGGCCTCACAACCTTACCCCCAAGAAAGAAAGGCCCCCACAACAAAGCTTGGCTAGGGATAAAGGATAAGAAGGTGATTTTTCTTGTCTTTCTCTCCCTTCTACCAGCAACCCTTTCCTCTCCCTTCCCAATCTCTACCCTGGCTTGCTAGTAATGGGAGCTCTACCCATGGCACCCAGAGCCGAGTCTGCCCTGCCTCATCCTCAGTCTCGGGTCCTATCCTTTGCCTTCTACCAGCTTCCCACCAGCACGTCCCAGGCTGATACGCCAGGGCCAGCAGGTAACTTAGAATCGTTCCCATCACAAGGAGACTTAGACCTTCCCTACCTTGACATTTCAAGATAGGGGCAAAGATCCAAAAGTTAGAGCACCTGAGGAGATGGTGGTAATGAATGGCAAAAAGAAAGACTAAAATAGGAGAAAAAATATATGTTTTAAAGCTGGTATGGAGGTCAGGTTGGGGGAGAGGGCATGGTTAGAGGCAACTTCCTTTTCCATTTTGAATCTCAGAAGCAGAGAAAAGCTTCGGGAGACTGAGTCCTAATTCAGCCATTCGACCTAAGAATAGCATTGTTTTAACTGTAGCTGATATGACTCCACATCATGTGAGGACAGGCCCCATCTCTTTCCAACTCTCATTCTACCAAAAATCAATCCAATGTAGCATCCAATGCTTAATATGAGAAATGGTGCTTTAGGAGCAAAGGGGTTAACCTAGAACTGCCCATCAAACTTGTGCTTTTTGGTAACAAGGTAGAATGCTGGTGTTTTTCAATGATCTGACCGTTCCTATCAATGGGATAATTTATTACTCAATTACCTTATTTGTAAACTCATTGGAAAATCTTGTAACCTAAGTTGAGCAAATAGGCTTACAAGGAGAAGGGAAGGTAAATTGTCTTAATTACTAGCCCCTCCTTAAAATTCATTGAGCTGAGTCTATCATTCTTTCAGTCCCTTAATGGGGGACTGTAATTAGGGTATTCGATGGTGAGAGGAGAAAGAGAAGGAAATAAAAAAGGAATAAATGACAGTTCCTTAGCTCTCACTATGTACCAGGTTCTAAGTGGGATCTGGGGACTCATGCATTGACTTCTTATTGCAACCCTGCCAAGTAGGCACTACTCATAATCCCATTTTCTATAGGAAGAAACTGAAGCTCAGAGAAATGAAGTCACTTTCCCGAGGAAGGTGGCCTGGGTAAGTTGGAAAGTGGCTCCTAAGACAGTGCTCTCCCTTCTGTGCAATGCTGCCTCTCTGAGCCTAGTCACCCAGTGCCTAACTTGTGGCCAAAGTTGGTTGTCATCGTCATTTTCCCTTTTATTGGAGGCAGCTGCTGCTACTTCAGACTGCTGGGTACAAAGTCTGATAATTAAGATTTGTCTTACATATTTCTCCAAACATCTAATAATAATTGTTAAAAAAAAAATTCCTTCTACGATTACAACTATTACTACTATGAATTGCAGAAGTTATTATTGAAGTACCAGGCACTATATGAGGAGCTTTATGAATTATATCTCATTTTATTTTGATAACTACTTGATGAGGGAGATATTATGATCCCAGTTTTATAGATGAGAAAACAGAGTTTTAGAGAGAGCAAGTAACCTGTCCATAGTGACACTGCTTAATGGCGGAGCGAGGCCTCAAATCCAGGTTGGTCTGATTCCAAAGCCTCTGTCCATTCTGTTGAGCTGAATTGCTTTTTAGGGGCACCATTCATCCTGTCTACCAAGGCACAGATGCTGGGTATGGCAAGAGACACATTCTTGACCATGGTACAAATCCAGGTGCGGAGTCCAGGTCATCACTCTACAGCTCGCAGTATATCATTTGGTGGGGAGAGAGAAGCAGTGGATCAGTACTAGGAATCTGAAAGTTTGTTTTCCAAGAATCAAGTGTTTCTTAACCATCTGCCATGTTCTCAGCACTGTTTGGGGTGGCATGGAAGAATCAGAGTGTGAAACGTGGTGTTTATCATCCAGTTGGAGAAATAGACCCATTTGAAATACTTGAAATAACAAACATCTCTAAATTAGTAATACCTCTTCCCAAATATTACAATGTATTGCAGACCTTCAGTCACTGTTAACACTGGCATACGAACAAGTTAAACAAATAAATAATAAAAATAAAACAAGTGAATACTGGCACATGAACAGAAAGACCAACCAAGGGAAAGAAGAGAAAGTTCAGAAACAAGCCCAAACACTAAAGAGAAATTAGCATATGGTAAAGTTGGCATTTCAGAGTACTGGGAAAACATATTTGTTATTCAGTAAATAGTAAAAGGTCAAAGGGCAAACTAGCTGGGAAAAGCTAAATCCTTCCTTCATTTCTTACTCCAAAATAAAATCCAGGCAGAACAAAGATTAAACATAAAAAAACTAAATCACAAAAATACTAGAAGAAAACAAAGGAGTGTTCTTGATAATCTTGCAGTGGAGAGAACGTTTCAGAACAAATCATCCAAAGTTAAAAGGGAAATTTGATAAATTTCATTACATTAAAAATTTTACATCTTTCCATGGCAGGGAGATAAACAACTTCAAAAAAAGTTAGAAAATTATTTAAAAATGAATGCAAAGTCAAAAGACAAATGATAAATATTTTGTAACACATACGACATACCACAAAGGCCTATTTTAATTCTTTTTTTTTTTTTTTTTTTTTTGAGATGGAGTCTCACTCTGTCACCAGGCTGGAGTGCAGTGGCATGATCTCAGGTCACTGCAACCTCCACCTCCTGGGTTCAAGCAATTCTCCTGCCTCAGCCTTCCAAGTAGCTGGGACTAAAAGCAAGCGCCACCATGCCTGGCTAATTTTTGTATTTTTAGTAGAGACAGAATTTCACCATGTTGGCCAGGCTGGTCTCAATCTCTTGACCTCGTGATCCACTGCCTTGGACTGTCAAAGTGCTGGGATTACAGGCGTGAGCCACTGCACCTGACCTGGCCTATTTTAATTTTTAAAGAACTTTTATAATTTAATAATAAAAATTTCAACAACATGAAATCTGAAAAGGATATGAAAAGGCAGTTAAAAAAAGACATACGAATGGATTATAAACAAATGAAAGCAAGAGGAGCAACCTCACAAAGAAATGCAAACTAAATAAGGATATATTATAATAATAATAATAATAATAATAATAATACACATATAGCATAAGGAGACAGCACATATAGTATTTTAACCTTGTTTCCAAGGATCAGACAATTTGGTGACAGACAATCAAGGAGAGTGTGGGGAAACAAACCTCCTCCAACAGTGCAGGGAGGAAGACAAATTGGCACAGCCTCTTTAGAGGCAACTTAGTGGCATTCATACCTTTTGACCCAGTAATTCCACTTTCAGTAATTTATTCCACAGATGCCCTTACTCATGAGGGCAAAGATACACGTACAGGGATGTTCACTGCAGCATCAGCATAAACACAGAAAATACACTCAGCATGCAGCAGCACAAAAGCAATAATTTGAGGCTAAATGAAATGAATATTGTCATAAAGAAAGCAATGAGCAGAAATGTGTATATATTATGCTCCCATTTATGCAAAAAATAATGGGCAGGGCATACACATATGCTTGTGTGCATACATACACACACAAATGGGTGCTTGTATATGCATAGAACACTTCTGGAAAAATGGACTATAGTTTGGTATCAGAGGTTGCCATTTCATCATGCTTTTACTTGTATGGTTTGGATTTTCTACGCTATGCAAGTATTATGTATTAAACTACAAATGTTTTTTAAAAACATATGGTATATTGTGAGAGTAGTTATATGAATCAAAACGTGTTAAAATTCATAGAACTGTGTACTCTAAAGGTAGATGTTACTACTAGATAATTTAATAAATGAAATAACCCCCCATATAGATACTGTATACAGTATAGGGTAGACATTCCCACATAATGGTAGTTGTGCTTTTAGTATACATTGATTGAGATAATAGCTTCTATGAAACTTTTTAAGCAAACCTATCTTTAATGATTGACTAATACTTACGGAACACTTATGTGCCAACCACTGTCCTGAGCACACAGACTCACTTAATCCTTTGCAACCAGGCATGAAGTGAATGCTATTGGTATCTGTATTTACAGATAAGAAAGCTGAAGCTCAGAGAGCCCGAGTGATGCTCTGGGTCTCTTATAGCTGGTTCCAGAGCCCACACCCTTCACCAGGACCCTACTTGCCTTCTATGGAAGCATCTAGATGCATTTGAAAAATGGTAGAACATAATTGATGTGAGTCAGTTTGCACAGACATGTGCACATGCACACATACGTGCACGCCAGCACGTGTACTCATGCACACAAACACACACACGGTCACGCCAGCATGTGTACTCATGCACACACACCCACACACACACACACACACACACAGTGTACATTTGCCTTCTCAGAGATCATGGGGCTCAGGCATCTATGGATGGTAAACTGCTGGCTTAGAAAAAGGTTCTGTAGAAGCTCTGGGGTGTAGAGGAGCTGACATTGGTCTAAGAGGGAGAGCTATATGGGTAAGCTGGGACTCCCACTGGGACTTGAAGAACCAGGAATTTGGATAGGCTGAGAGGATGAGGAAGGGCATGAATAAGAAAGATCAATGTGAACGAAGACCTAGAGGCAGGAGGAGTGTGGGTGCCTTGGGAGGTTATCAGGTGACATTTCTAACTGGAGATTCAGATGGGGGGTGGGTTTAGGTGGCAGGCAATAGAGGATCTCAATGGCCAGGCTGAGGAGAGGACGACCATGATGTGAGAAGCTCCAGCCACCTCCATCTGCACGTTGGCCCTTTATTTAAGAGCCAACTAATCAGACCCAGGCTTTCTGTGAGCAAAGAGGGCAGTAATGAAGAAAGGCGGCAGACCTCCCACCTCCTGCCTCTCCCTGGGCCCTTCATCTCCCTGAGTAGGTGAGCAATGGCCGTGAGAAAACCTTCCTTGGTGCCTTGTGATCGTGTGAGTCTTGACTTGTCTGTCCTGTTCCAGCTGTCACCTGCCCTCCAAACAGCCATTACGAGAGCTGCGTGAGTGTCTGCCAGCCCCGCTGTGCCGCCATCCGCCTGAAGAGTGACTGTAGCCACTACTGCGTGGAGGGCTGTCAGTGCGACGCTGGCTACGTCCTCAATGGCAAGAGCTGCATCCTGCCCCACAGCTGTGGCTGCTACTCTGATGGCAAATATTACGAGGTATGGGAGGCCAGCCTGGCATTTTCCTCCTTGCCAGTGATCAGATTCCTCTCCAACTCTAAGAGGTTGGTCAGATTGACCAATTTTCCCACTTCATTATGAAGAGCATCATGTTCATGGCAGGGGAGTGGGATGGGGGGTAGAGAAGCTAAGCACACTCTTCAGATGACGCTCTTGGGCACTGAGTGTCAGATACGGAAAAGCACCTGACTGTCTCCTTCTCCCTCCTCCACATTGGCAAGGTCTCCGGCGCTCTGCCTCCCCTACTCACTCACATTTGTGTGTCTCTGTCGTGCCTTTCTCTATTTTCTGTCCTGTAAATCTCAGTTTGCAAGCTTCAGATACAGCTATAGTTTGGAAATATGGTGACTGTGAATCTGACATTTGTAGCTGTCTTAGCTAAGGACATTTGTCACTGGAAAATATGGAGCTAGAGGCTGAGTGGGGCGGCCTTCCCTCTTCTGGCTGTTGAGGCTCCGTGAGGGTAGCTGTGGCTGCCATCTCCACGTGTGCCATTTGTCACTCTGGTATCATCCCCAGAGTTTGGTCCGGACTGCTAATGTAGTGCCCCCACATCCCACCCTCTGTGTGGCGCCCCCTACAGGGGTTTAAACATAGAGTTAATGAAGATGCCCTTCGCAGATGTTTCTCAATAAAACATTTTAGTTCACGAAATCATTTCACTTTTTGGACTTTGTAATCTTTCCATAACACTAAGCTAGAATTCCATAATACTAAGCTAGAACAGCTCTTGAATAGACAAGGTATTTAGTTCATGGTTCGATCTCAAGCCCATTCTCTGTTTAAATGACATCAAAACCATATGTTGGCAAGTTAGATGGTTAACAACTATGAATAATTGAGTATCTGCTGTTTGCAAAGCACTGTGTTGGTGGTATTGTGGGGGATGAGAAAGCATGTCCCCTGCCTTGAGGGTCTTAAAAATCTATTCAGAAGAGAGAAACAATGTACGTTAAAGAACAGGAGAACAGTTACAAAATAACCTATCAGCAAGTGAAAAATAATACCCTACAGAACTAATCAATTTTAAGTGAAAAAGAATAGTAGCATTTAAAATAAATCTAATTGAAATGTCTGAATTGGAAATCAACTAGGCGAAAATAAATAGTATCTCCTTTTTGTAAAGATGCATTGACTCATTCAAGTTGCCCTAACTTTGGGGATAAATAAAAGAAATGTGGAAGTGACCCTCAATTTCACTTTCAGTGGAAATTTATTTAAATGCTATATTAGAAAGACAGGGAGGAAGTAAGGTAAAATAGTGGAACTAATCAAAGGAGACTTTTTGGGAGAGGGGGTGTTGAAATGAGCTCTTAGAAATATTATTTGAAAGGAAAAGGTAGAACATGTGGAAAAAATTAATGAATTCTATTTTCTCACAGTTGAGGAGAAGATATAATCAGGCTCAAAACTCAAAAAGCACTCTCTAAACTGTGTTTCCCAGCCCGGAGACTTACCAAAACCTATGCATCTATCAACTGTGCCATGCACCCTCGGCAAGCATCCTGAGTGTCAGTGTGGCATAATTCAATGAAACCTGGGTTCGATCCTAGCAGTACCACCGCTGGAGGTGTGACACTGAGCAAACGCTGTCATTTCTCTGAGTGTGTTTCCCTGTGAATGAAATGTGACTAATGATACCAACCCAGTAGGGCTGTTGGATAAATAATCGATGCTGGGTTTCTAGCCTAGTGCCTGGCATCGAGTCCTTCAATAATTGGGAGCTGCTATTGTTATTGTTGTTTTGTTATTCTCTTGAGAAACATTTTGTAAACGAAAAATCCAGGCGTGTTAATGAAAGGATGCAAATAAAAGCCCTTGGAACGCTCAGGAAAAGCATGGTCAGCTCTTGGCTGCTATTAGTACTACAGTGTAAACATTATGAACAGTTTTTCATCAGAACCTCAGTGGATTTTGACAACAGCTTACATCCGGGAAGCAGGAAACTCAGAGAACAAAGAATCACATCTACTTGCCACCATTCCAAAGCGCTTGGGGGCTTGTTCATAGAATAAATTTCTTTGGAAATGAATAGAGACTATGCCTGGCTATTAGCATGTAGAGTGATCACCCAGCTGTCATTGTCATGTGTGATTAAGGTGAAGAAAGCAGCGTTGGGCCAGCCACTTTACTGTGATACTCATTTCAGGATCAGATTCTCTTGTGGATGAATTATTTACCCTTTATCATATCCACATACATCAAGTTATTTTTCTCTTTTCACCGCTGTAATGTCTGACTTCTTATCAGAGAGAGGCCAAACCATCCACTCAGTTATTCTATAAATCTGATAAGAGAAATGAAGTCAATTTGTGAGGCTGTTGGCACCCAGAATATGTTATGTAAGTCTGGAAGGAGAGTAGACTTAGTTCCAGCAATGACTTCACTTTGAGGATGAAAGAATCAGCAATAGCATCTTGAAGTGCACTGCAATCAGGAAACTTGTTCTGGAAGATCTTCTCCTTTATCTATTTACCCTTGAATCTGAGTCATATCTGTAGTTGATATCCAGGGTTTTGATGTCTCTAGTTAAAGCAGAAAACTGACCAGACAGAAACACAGGCCTTTTTGTGATGTTGAAAGATCTTTTCTGGATAACACTATTTTAGTAAGTCGATAATGCATTGAGTGCCCACATCTCTATGACACATTCTATTTGTTGGTACCACCTCCCACTTGGACAATCATGACCAATTTCCAACAGTTTCCTGGAATTCTTAGTCTAGAGCAAGTGCAACGTCAAGATTGCAAACCCTACCAAGCAGAGTCGTGCCTGCAGATTGCCGCCTGTTTTGGGAAAAGTAGAAAATAACATTCTAGTTGTGGGACTCCTGGGAAAGAAAAAAAAAGAAAAGAATAGCTGCCTCCAGTTGAGGATACGCTATGTTGTAGGTATTTTATGTAATGTTGCATAATTTCTTCACCATCTGAAAGACGATGAGCTGTTCTACTCCTGTAATAGCAGCTTCTATTTATTGAGTGCCTACCCTATGCCAGGAAGTGTGTTTTATACATCTTATTTAATTTAGGCCTTACAACTGCCCTGTAAGACATTATTTTTAATTTCATTTTATTATTATTACTTCTGAGACAGGGTCTCTCTCTGTTGCCCAGGCTGGAGTGCAGCGGCAGGATCACAACTCACTGCAGCCTCTACCTCCCAGGCTTAAGCGATCCTCCCACCTCAGCCTCTGGAGTAGCTGGGACTACAGACATGCACTACCATGCTGGTTATTATTATCATTATTATTATTACTATTATTTTGAGACAGAGTTTCGCTCTGTCGCCGAGGCTGGAGTGCAATGGCACGATCTCGGCTGACTGCAACCCCCGCCTCCCAGGTTCAAGCGATTCTCCTGCCTCAGCCTCCCGAGCAGCTGGGACTGTAGACATGTGCCACCATGCCTGGCTAATTTTTGCATTTTTAGTAGAGACGGGGTTTCACCATGTTGGCCAGGCTGGTCTCGAACTCCTGACCTCAGGTGATCCACCCACCTCAGCCTCCTAAAGTGCTGGGATTACAGGCATGAGCCACTGCACCCGGCCTATTATTATTATTATTATTTTAAGTAGAGATGAGGTTTCATTGTGTTGCTCAGGTTTGTCTCAAACTCCTGGGCTCAAGCAGTCCTTCCACCTCGACCTCCCAAAGTGCTGGGATTACAGGCATGAGCCACTGCACTCAACCACAGGATACTATTAATATCTCCAGTTTAGAGATGAGCAAAGTGACACTGGGGAGGTGAGTAATGTTACTCAAGATGGCACAGGCGGGGATACAGGACTAGATTGAAACCCAGGTGGTCTGATCCCAAAACGTTCCTTTCATGGCCCCCGGGTGTTCTCCGGATCTCTCACATTCAGGACACATGGGAATGAAGGTACTTCCAACAGAAGTAAGTTGGAAGCAGACGAGACACAAGGAAGGGTGAGGATTGTGAAATGTGACATGGTTAATCAGAAGTGCTGGTCGTTGCTTTCTTACGACTGTTTAAGGTTTGAAGGGCTAATTTATCATTCTTAAGTGAATTTTAATTTCATCTTTGAAGCAGAGTCTGTACTTGTCAGAAGTGTGACTCCTTGATGGATATTTTCTACCAAATATTCTTCCTCTTTACCTAGTTCCTCTAACAGCTGCGCATTCAGGTTGACTGTGATTAGTTCTACAATCCAGCCCAAAGATTTCAGAGTTCTTTATTAAAATCAATCAAGTTATGGCCGGGGTGGTGGCTCACACCGGTAATCCAAGCAGTTTGGGAGGCTGAGGCAGGAGGATCGCTCCAGCCCAGCAGTTCAAGAACATAGTGAGACTCCGTCTCTACAAAAAATACAAAAATTAGCTGGGTGTGGTGGCGTGTGCCTATAGTTCCAGCTACTAGGGAGGCTGAGATAGGAGAATAGCTTGAGTCCAGGCATTCCAGGTTACTTACAGTGATCTGCGATTGCGCCAGTGCACTCCAGCCTGGGCAACAGAATGAGACCCTGTCTCTAAGAATAAATACGTAAGTAAATAAGTAAATGTCAAAACTGCATATTGTTTGGCGTCTGAGTTGCCTGCAATTGATGGAGCCTTTGAGTTGAGACCGTTTCCCCACTGTTGCCTCCTACAAATTCCAGCCCTATTAAAGATAGGCTAGCCCAGCCTGATAAAAGACCAGGGGGACTGGACTTTGGGGTCTCCAGCCCTGACCACAGTCTGAATTTAATGCAAACGGCGCCTCTCTTCCAGCCCAAGCAGCTGTTCTGGAACAGCGACTGCACGCGGCGCTGCCGCTGTTTCCGTCGCAACCTGATCCAGTGCGACCCGCGCCAATGCAAGTCAGACGAGGAGTGCGCGCTGCGCAACGGGGTGCGCGGCTGCTTCAGCACCAAGACCTCCTACTGCCTGGCAGCCGGCGGCGGCGTCTTCCGCACCTTCGATGGCGCCTTCCTCCGCTTCCCGGCCAACTGTGCCTTCGTGCTGTCCACCATCTGCCAGAAACTGCCCGACATCTCCTTCCAGCTTATCATCAACTTCGACAAGTGGTCGGCCCCCAACCTCACCATCATTTCGCCCGTCTACTTCTACATTAACGAAGAGCAGATTCTCATCAGCGACCGGAACACGGTCAAGGTGACCAGCCTGGTGTCCATTCTTAAGAAGGGGCCCGGAAACAAGGGGTTGGCTGCGGGATTGTGTAGGGTTCTCCCAGATAGCCAAGTTGTGGGATAGATTGTTGCTTCATGGTGTTCCACACACAGTGACCAGGTTTTAAAGAATCAAAGTATGCAGATGCTTTAAGCCTAAGAATGGACACCATTTGATTCTTGGCTGATGATTCCAAAGGCAGGAGACTTGCGGGGTCTCAGAGCCAGGCAATGGCATGGGTGCTAACAGAGCTTCAGGTGATAAATTGTTAGATAAATCAGTTTTTACTCTGATTACTTTCCAAAATGCATCCCATTTGTTTTTAACAGCCCTTAAGATTATTTTTGGCTCTGCCCTCTTATAGTCAGACCCACCCTTCATCTTTGCCATCCTTTCTATAAGCTAAGACAAAGCAAGCATTTGCCTACAAAACACCAATCTGAGTAAAAACCTGACGCCCACCTCCTTTGTCCAAGGGCCCCGTGATGACCCGCTGAGGGGCAGGAAATGGGCGGCTACACTTCGTGGATTTCTCTTAGGTTGGCTCCTCCTTAGGCCCATTGCCTGGTTTCTTGTTTATCTTACACCTGTGTGTAAATAAATGTAAACCCCCCACCCAACCCCCCACCCACCCCC
>NW_016830476.1:645043-659513 GCF_001698545.2 Rhinopithecus bieti
CCCCCACCCACCCCCACAACAAATATGGCTCCCTACTTGAATTCCTCCCACCCCTTCCTTTTAAGAAGATCACCTGCTCAGATGCACTGTTGACAGTGACCCAGCCTCTCAGCTAGAGCAGGCTGCTGCCACCAGTCGCCCGGAAGGATATGGAGCCAGGCCCCAGCACTGTGAGCACAGGGAGGGAGGGACCCAGAGACAGCCACATTACTACCTTTTGGAATTGAGTGTTATCGCGTGTATCTGTTTTCCACCTGCTCAGATAATCAGGCCTTGAGTGTGTCTTTAATTGAAGAGTCATCAAATAGTGTAGTATCAAGCATCAGGCCAAAGACCAGCAGTATTTTGTGAGCTTAAAATGAAGAATCTGAAATTTAATACCGGTTTTAACTTCAATGAAAGATGCCACTGTTTTTGACATTCTCATTCCTTTTACAAATTGGCCCACATCAACACGACAGCGTTGGTCCAGAATCCAGGAGCTAGAAAATGAAAATGACCACCCGAGAGAGAAAAACTGACATTGTGGCTGAACAAAATACCCAAGCTAGTCAAAACAGTAGAGACTCATTTTTTTAAAAAGTGTCTGTTTTTTATTTTTTTATTTTAAGGTACAAAAGCTACTAATAGCCTGGGGAGAAAATTTTTATTTTGTAAGTACAGGAAAAGCGTGTTATATTCTGTCCCAAGGGCTAAGGAAAGAAAATGTTAGAAAGCAGGAAAATGACAAATGCAGAAAATAATGTGCCTATAGGTCCTCTGGGGGGACCTCCAGTTTGAACATTATAAGCAAGAAAACGATAAACATGGCAATGATGCCCAGATCCATTTTTAACTGTGTTCGACTCTCGTTGGCACAGGATTGGGATTTCATTTTCAGTAATTGGCTTATGCTGTGGAAAGTTTTAGACACGAATCCAGCCATTCATTGTGGGTTACACTTTTCTAAGGTTTCCTTATCTCTCACCTCCTCTCCCCTACTTCTGCTTCGTAGTTTGCTTCCTTTGGGGCAACTACAGTATAAGATGAGTGAATGTCTTTAAACTCTAGGGCAGGGGCCGGCAGATCTGCTTGCTGCCTGTTTGTGTAAATAAAGCTTTGCTATAACACAGCCACACTCATTTAGTTGTGTGTCTATGGTTGCTGTCATGCTGCAGGGACAGAGTGGAGTCGTTGAGACAGAGATCACAGGGCCTGCGATGCCCAAAATATTTTCCCTGGCCCTTTCCTGAACAAGTTTGCCAACCCCTGCTCTAAGCGTAATTATTTTCTGTTTTCCTCCTCCTATAGGTGAATGGCACACAAGTGAATGTTCCATTTATAACTGGTTTGGCAACCAAAATCTACAGCAGTGAGGGGTTTCTGGTGATTGACACCAGCCCAGACATCCAGATATACTACAATGGTTTCAACGTCATTAAAATCAGCATCAGTGAGAGGCTGCAGAACAAAGTGTGTGGTCTCTGTGGCAACTTCAACGGGGACTTAACAGATGATTATGTGACCTTGCGAGGGAAGCCGGTGGTAAGCAGCGTGGTGCTGGCCCAGAGCTGGAAAACCAATGGCATGCAGAAGAGGTGAGGGTATAGGAGTTCAAGCCGCTAAACTTGGTGGCCCAAGTTCTCTCACGTCCATGGGTGGTGTGAATGAGGAATGCACTTTCCTTAGCACTGTCCCTGCTCTCCTACAGAGATGAACCAAAGCTCTTTGGAGTTTTGATGCTAAAACTAGGCACATAAGAGACCCCACTAATTTTGTGAACTGCAGAGGAAGGAGTTGGGCTTAGATGATATAACTCTAATTTTCAGGTCATCCAGCCCTTGGCTAAACAGAAGAGTATGCCCAGGATGAGAACTCTGAAGCCTTGACCAGCTGCCCACCCGGGACCTAGGCACCCCTGCTGGGTGTGGAATTAAGAGTTGACTCAGAAGAAGAGCTATCTTTGACTCCCTTAGTGCTGGGTCTAATTGTGTGTCCTTGCCTCTTACAAGAAGGCTTGACTATGGTTGTGTAGGTAGAAGTTGGTGGGAATCAGGAAAGCCTTTTTTAAAAACAGAAGTTACAAGGTTATTATCAGGCCCACCCCCAGCCAGCAAAGAGAGGGTGAGCTAAAGAAGTTATTCCAAGGCTGGGCACAGTGGCTCACGCCTGTAATCCCAGCGCTTTGGGAGGCCGGACGGGCGGATCACGAGGTCAGGAGATCGAGACCATCCTGGCTAATACGGTGAAACCCCGTCTCTACTAAAAAAAAAAATACAAAAAACTAGCCAGGCGTGGTGGCGGGCGCCTATAGTCCCAGCTACTCGGGAGGCAGGAGAATGGCGTGAACCCGGGAGGCAGAGCTTGCCGTGAGCTGAGATCTGGCCACTGCGCTCCAGCCTGGGTGACAGAGCGAGACTCTGTCTCAAAAAAAAAAAAAAAGAAAAGAAAAGAAGTTATTCCAAAGGTTTTAAACTTAGGGCCCCTCAGGGCTGCTGAGTATGTGGATACCTTTCTGGATCTGTAGATATGCTTCTCTTTCTTGTTAGTTCTGCTTGTACAATGGCTCAATCAGATTGCTTTACATGCTAAATATCAGCTAAATCCTTAGTCCTGGAAATCACACTTTAAGCCTCTTTGACCCTGCCCCAAGTGCACAGTGAACAATGTATCATGTATTAGACTATCCTGTGAATTATGGGACTCAGAGCTGTGAAAATCCTTGGGCAATATCTTGTCCAGTCTCTTCCTTTCCTAGGTAAAACAGAGACTAAGACAGAGAATGACTTACATGAGGAGGCCCCATATATGGCAAAGCCAGGACGAGATTCCAGGATTCCTAATTTGGTGCTTATTCTAGAATGCTATGCATTGACCCACAGATAGAAAAGAGAGAACTTTGGACATTATATTTAGAACACTACTTTAAGCCACTGTAGTGTTTCAAAAGATAGGCAAGGTTCAGCTCCTCCTGAGGAATTATGATTCTGTTTGAATTTGGCCGGCCTGCCTCCCTCCCTCCTCCCTCCCTCCTTCCCTCCCTCCTTCCCTTCCTTCTCCCTTCCCTTCCCTCCCCTCCCGTCCCCTTCCCCATACCCCTGCTCCTCCTCCTCCCCGGTCCCCTCCCCTCCCCTCCTCTTCCTTTTAAAATAAACTGTTATCAGCTGGACACCGACTTTCTTGTAATGTTTTGCTTTTGGTCCCTAATGGCTAAAGTGGAACTGGCTTAGAAGGCTTCCTTTCAAATCTTTAATTCTGCCAAGTATCATTACTATTATCATTATTATATCCATACCTGTTAATGCTTATTATATCAATTGTATCAATCATATCAATCAATTATGCCAAAGCGTTCGTGGTTACTATATCAATATCTACCTTTCGTGTGGCACTTTGGCCACTAATCCATCATTCCATTTTACCCTCACTGTATTTCAGTGGCATAAACAACAGGAATTACCGTTTCACTTTCTTAGATGGATAGAATAGAGACCAGTGGTATCTGACTTGCCGAAGGTCACAAAGCTAATTCGTGTTGGAATTGGCACAGTGCACTAGCTTCAGGGGTAGCAAAACAGGTGCAGATGCTATTTACCTTCCATTGAAGATCTCAGATGGCCGTTTTTGCTTCACTCAGTCTGACTAGACCTCTTGCCCCCAGCTGCAACGAGCTGCAGTTCTCACAGTATGCAGCCATGTGTGACAATGTGCACATCCAGAAGATGCAGGGTGATGGCTACTGCCTGAAGCTCACCGACATGAAGGGCTTCTTCCAGCCCTGCTATGGGCTTCTCAATCCCCTCCCATTCTACGAGTCCTGCTACCTGGACGGCTGCTACAACCACAACAAGTTCCAGCTGTGCGGCTCCCTGGCCGCTTACGGGGAGGCCTGCCGCTCCTTCGGGATCCTCAGCACCGAATGGATTGAGAAGGAGAATTGCTGTAAGAGAATGATTTTATTTCTGTGGATTCCATTTTCAGTGAAAAGAACAGCTTTGCTGGTAGCATTGCTTTTTCTAGGGATGACTGGTCCTCTCCAGATTTACTCATAGATCTGCTTCCAGGATTGGATAGTAGAGAGCTGTGAGCTGCAGCCGAGATTCAGTGACGGGCCCCTCTCATGGAGCCTAACCCACCTATGGTTTCTGTTTAGCTATGGAATTTGGAAAACAAACGTGGGAAGATGAGGCTCTCTGGGTTGGAAGAGCCCTGCTTTAGTGGCTTATGAGGTAGAGGGACATAGTGTGGGATTCCCGATGGATTTTAGTTCCCAAACTCATCTCCACCTTGGCTTCTTTAGCTTGAGGCCATCCTCTATCAGAAAGCGAAGGCAAGAGCAGGTGGAAGGCAGAGGTGGAACTGAGCTGGTTATGTCCACCTGGGCTGAAAGGAAGCTGCAGGTGGATTGACTGTGGAGATCACCTATATTAGATCAGCTGGTAAAAAAAAATAAACAGAATCTTGTGGGTTTTTTTCTGTAGTAAGAAAATTATTTTGATATGTATTCTATTATTCAATTTGTTCATTTTCCTACTGTGTTAATCAAATAGGGGAGCGATTATAGATGTATACACACACATGTAAACGTGCCATAGACATACATGTGTGTCCATATACATAAGTGGTCACTCCCACTAGTGTGGCTAATAGAATGTGTGTTTTGTGCTCTGACCCACACCAACCCAGTGTGTATATAGGTACCACTGTGAAAACAGGCTGACTCCAAGACGATACATACACGTTGGTAAATTTGCAGACCAAACCGGATCAAGTGTAGGAATACACTTAATTCAGAGCCTAAAAACAATACAGTTAATTAAAATACATTTCAGTGATTTCAGAAACTGTTAACAAGCAAATTACTAGTCTCTGTTGGAAACTAACAAAAATATTTGTTATTAATATTTTACTCTGCTGTGTTCATAAGAATACTTTCAATGACTTAAAAATTAACTGTTTTGAACTTTTCAAATTGTCAGGAATTTTTAAAAATACATATATCATTCAAAAAATACTCAAAGCTTCCATCTGTCTAAGGGCATGTTTTATCTGCCAGTTGGCAGATGGACCACCACATTTGTAAATAAACGTTTCCTTCTTGTGGACTGTAACCTCTGCACCATGTTTCTGTTATTCTGTTTGTCATTCTCATGCAGAGTTTGTCAATCATAACATTTGCTTGGTGGCTGCCATGTGCTTAGCACTGTGCTAGGTACTGGATATACTGGGCCAGTGAAAGGATCTTTATAAAAAGCAGTCTTTTGAAAATAAATATATTTAACTTATGCTGATGGAATTCTTTCAGTTGTCTTTCCAGAAATTAAGACAGGCTTATGCTGAGCCATCCATGCACTCCTACCTAATGTAATTAGTTACCTACCAGAGGGGCGTGGCAGCTGAGTCAGAAGAGGTGTATGGAGCTGTGGGCAGCTTGGGATTTTTGTTTTGTTTTTAAACTCTTTTTTTCCCTGTGTGTGGGGGTATGTGTGTCTGTGGTGAGAACATGAAACTCTACTCTGTTGGTAATTTTCAAGTGTACAGTGTATTGGTACTAACTATAGCCACTTTGATGTACAGTAGATCGCTTGAATTTATTCTTCTTGTCTAAATGAAATTTTGCATCCTTTAAAAACTCTTTTTTAAAAAATTCTTGAAGCCAACTTGGCTAATGCTGGGATTGAACAGTTGTTTCTTTAGCACTGTCCATCATATACCGTGATGAACAGGAGGAATATGCTGTCTTGACAGGCAGAGCGATTCTTTAAATAAAGAAATGAACTTCTAAAAGAAAATGCTCCTAATTAGTGGTTCTCAAACTGAGGCGTTGACTATCTTGCAGGTGATCTCATCTGTGACAGAAATACTGTTCACAGTAACATGATGATGAAACTCCACACAACATCTTTATTTTACTTATAGTTTTACCCTTTTGGCAAAACAGCACCATGAATCTAAGTCAATGCTGGTGACCTGTGTGGAGGTTTTCCTTTGTCTATTTTTACAAAATCAAGTAGCAGATCACGGGGGAAAGTGAACCAAGAATCAGAAAGGAGTAAGAAGCCCTGGGGTGGGAGACCTCTCTGGGATCTTACTGGCCCTAATATGTTCATTATTGACACATATTTATTGTGCACCAACCATGAGGTGGTTGAATGCTGGAATGTAGAGATAAATGATTTAGATGCTACTCTTTATATAAATATCAGTGCAAATCATTGTGCTATAGTGTAGTAGGTGCCTTAATCGTGGTAAGATTACTGGGGTTAAGAGCATCTGTGCATTCAGTCTTCACCACTTACCTTCGCTTTTGACTTTGGGCAAGTTTCAGCTGTGAAACACAGCTTATAATACTTAGCCTTGAGGAGTATTTGCGAGGGTCAAAGAAGCTAATCCAGGCCCATAGCAGGCACCTATTTGCTAGCTATTGACATTGTTTTCTGGAAGGTTGCCCTGTCTGTTAACCTGCAGCTGCCATCTGACCATTTCCAATGTGATTAAAGTGGCAAGTCTGGAACCAAATGCTACCGCCTGTAGGTGTGAAAAATCAAGTTGTGCATGTTTCTGTGTGTTTTTCTTTTTAGCAGGAGTGGTTGAAGATCCCTGTGTCGGGGCGGACTGTCCCAACCGAACCTGCGAGCTGGGCAATGGCAGGGAGCTGTGTGGCTGCATCGAGCCGCCCCCCTATGGAAATAGTGAGTGACACGGGCCACCTCCCCACCCAGAAGGGCCCCATGGGAGATGCTGCTCTGGGGGAAGGACCTTGATGCATCCCACTTTGTGAAGCTTTCCCAAACAGTAAAGCTTTCAGGAGCATTTAAGCAGAACAAGGAAGCAATCTGGCTGCTTCAAAGTATGGCTACATCCTTTTCCTCAATACGTTGTAACACACAAATTTGTACATGAATGGAACCAGCCATTTTCATCTGAGGCCAGATGAAAGGTCCAAAATGATCTTTTAGATGCACAAGGAAATAGGGTATTTTGATGTCAATATGAAATAATTAGGATGAATGTTATTTAAAGCCAGATTTATTTGGCCCAAAGCTTTTTGGTCCCGAAGATATGTACGACTGAAATGTCTGAAGCAAGCCATAAATAACTAGGACTCCAGGACTTGTTCCTAACTGTAGCTCCCTTGGTGTGGAAATGGCCTTGTCCACTGCCGAGCCTGCCTGGATGGCAGCTTGAAGCGGAGCTGCTTTGCCTTCCATCTCTGCTCCCCTTCCTGAACCAAGTAACGCAGAGGCAGCTGCTACATTTAACAGCATTCGAGAATGAAAATCTGGTTGACCAAACGCTCCTTAGGAGGGGACAAGGGCTTCACGTAAACAGATAAAAATGTTTTTCTCTGTTTCTATAGTGCTTATTAGCCAGTATTTACATGCTCAAGAGAAAATGTCAATTGGTGCATTGCCATGTCAAAAAACAAGCTCCTAGTGCTCACCTGGGAATCGCTAGGGTTCTGCCGAGCCGAATCAGCAGGGGCTTTGGATGTGGCCTGGCCAGTGCTGCTGTCCCTTGGAGGTATGCTCTTCAGCCAGGCCACAATGTGCCAGATTTGGTATGTTCAGTATGTAGCTTACAGAAAAGTAGCTCCCACCAGCAAGGTGGGGGAAGACATGGGTTTGTAAAGAAAAGACAGAAGACACTTTATTAGCATTTTTATCTTTTTTAAAAGGCTCTGCTAATGCCCAAGTTACTGCTTTGAATGAATTCATATGCTAGCTTGGTCTGATCAAAGCCTAATTAGACATGCTGCAGTTTTTGAGTGGAGATCATTTGCCTCTTCTAAAGGAGAATGGTAATGGGATGCTTTGCTCCCACTCCTGCAGCAAGACTGACTCCACTGATTTGCCTTTCGTAATAACTGTTCCCACAGACTCACATGACATTATCGATGCAGAGGTGACCTGCAAAGCATCCCAGATGGAAGTGTCCATATCTAAGTGCAAACTCTTCCAGCTCGGTTTTGAGAGGGAGGGCGTGAGGATCAATGACAGACAGTGTACCGGCATCGAGGGGGAAGATTTTATCTCCTTTCAGATCAACAACACCAAAGGGAATTGTGGAAACATTGTGCAGGTGAGAAAAGCAGCAGGAAAGAGCACCTGGCAGAGGCAGCGACAGCTTCGAGTGTTTGCACATTTATTGTCCCGAAAACCAACTTCAGGATGATCTGCTTAGAAATATGCTCCTTGGAAAACAGCAATAGGCTTGTGTAAAATGAAAGACAGCAAGAGCAGTCGTCATTTCATGCTAAGTGGTTGACGGAGTTGAAAGAGTGATGTGTTTTTTCCTTGGTTTGGGATGCCTACTGTGGTTCTTTGTCTTGTATATGGACAGAATTGTGTCTTTTATGCTTCTATTGTTCTTTGAGGCAAATACATCTAGGCTTAGCTATTTCAGGGGGTAAGGGAGTCCCAAACCTCATTTAACAGGTGGCTTCAGGCCTAGTGCTATGGCTCATGCCTGTAATCCCCGTGTGTCCGGAATTGGTGGGTTCTTGGTCTCGCTAACTTCAAGAATGAAGCCACGGACCCTTGCGGTGAGTGTTACAGTTCTTAAAGATGGTGTGTCTGGAGTTTGTTCCTTCAGACATTCAGATGTGTCTGGAGCTTCTTCCTTCTGGTGGGTTCGTGGTCTCGCTGGCTTCAGGACTGAAGTTGCAGACCTTCACGGTGAGTGTTACTGCTCTTAAAGGCAGCGTGGACCCAAAGAGTGAGTAGCAGCAAGATTTATTGTAAAGAGCGAAAAAATAAAGCTTCCACACTGTGGAAAGGGACCCGAGCGGGTTGCCACTGGCTGGCTCCCGCAGCCTGCTTTTCTTCCCTTATCTGGCCCCACCCACATCCTGTTGATTGGTCCATTTTACAGAGGGCTGATTGGTCCGTTTTGACAGGGTGCTGATTAGTGCATTTACAATCCCTGAGCTAGACACAGAGTGCTAGACAGAAAAGTTCTTCAAGTCCCCACTGGGTTAGCTAGATACAGAGTACTGATTGGTGTATTTACACACCTTGAGCTAGACAGAGTGCTGATTGGTGTGTTTATGATCCCTTAGCTAGACATAAAAGTTCTCCAAGTCCCCACTAGGTTAGCTAGATACAGAGTGCTGACTGGTGTATTTACAAACCCTGAGCTAGACACAGAGTGCTGATTGGTGCATTTACAATCCCTTAAGTAGACATAAAGGTTTTCCAAGTTCCTACCAGACTTAGGAGCCCAGTTGGCTTCACCTAGTGCTGCAGGCGGAGCTGCCCGCCAGTTCCAAGCAGAACCTGCACTCCTCAGCCCTTGGGTGGTGGGTGGGACCAGGTGCTATGGAGCAGGGGGTGGTTCCCACTGGGGAGGTTTGGGCCCCAAGGGAGCCCACCGTGGAGGGTGGGGCTTGGACATGGCAGGCTGCAGGTCCCCAGCCCTGCTCCTCAGGGAGGCAGCTTGAGGCCTTGGGAGAATTTGAGTGTGGTGTATGTGGGCCAGCAGTGCTGGGGAACCTGGCACAACCTCCACAGCTGCTGACCAGGGTGCTAAGCCCCTCACTACCCTGGGCTGGCGCTGGCCTGTGAGCGCAGCACGTAGCCCCGGTTCCTGCCTGCGCCTCTCCACACCTCCCCACAAGCGGAGGGAGCCGGCTCCGGCCTCCGCCAGCCCAGAGAGGGGCTCCCACAGTGCAGTGGCGGGCTGAAGGGCTCCTCAAGTGCCGCCAGAGTGGATGGCGAGGCCAAGGAGGCACCGAGAGTGAGGGCTGCTAGCACATTGTCACCTCTCACCAGCACCTTGGGAGGCCAAAGCAGAAGGACTGCTAGAGGCCAGGAATTCAAGATGAGCCCAGGCAATATCACAAGACCCTGTCTCTATTAAAAAAAAAAAAAATCTAAAAATTAGCTGGCTGTGGTGACAGTGCCTGTAGTTGTGTCTGCTTGGAAGGCTGACATGGGAGGATCTTGAGCCCAGGAGTTCAAGGCTGCAGTGAGCTATGATTGCACCACTGCACTCCAGCCTGGGTGACAGTGAGACCCTGTCACTATAAACAAAACAAAACAAAACAAAAAAGCTGACTTCAAAAATATAATGAGGTCCCAACTTTTAATGTCAGATTGTCCAATGTATAGGTTAGCAAAGCATCTTGTTTCTCTTCTTTTTCCATCTTGCTGTGTGTTTTCTATTCATGGCTCTATTTCTTAATACTTTTACCAGAGGTTGAAAGGAGTAAGGAGGTGAAATTTGTGCTTGTTCATGTTGGTCCTTGTAGGGATGTCTGGTGATGGATTTGGTGGAGAAGAGATTTTGAATTAAACATTGAAAAAGAAGATTTCTATTACTCAGCAATGGCAATAGTTCATGCTATTCCTAGCTTGGGGTCCCACAGATAAGTGGGGTCTGGTAGTGGTTAGAATTCAGTAGTGGATGAAATCACCTTCCATGGATATTCAAGGTTGGCAGACTAAAGGGTGCTGCTGATATCTATTGTAATACTTTTTTGCCTCAAGTAAATGCTAAGGCTAGCTCCATGCTGCTTTATACTGGCCTCTAAGTTATGTATGGAAGGAAGCCATTTCTCCACTTTCAGGGATATGGATTTGACATGCAAGCTACATACTCCCAGATGTAATGATTTCTGACTTCCCCTTGCTCTGCAGTCCAATGGCACTCATATCATATATAAAAACACAATCTGGATCGAAAGTGCCAACAACACTGGCAACATCATCACCAGGGACCGCACGATCAATGTGGAATTTTCATGTGCTTATGAGCTGGATATCAAGATCTCCTTGGATTCTGTTGTGAAGCCTATGCTAAGGTAAGGTGCCTCCTGGGCTGTGCACATTGATTTTTCTTTTCCTTGACAGTTAAGGTTAGCATAATCAAAAGTGCTAGCATTTGTCTTTGATGCCCTAGGAAAAACATAATTCACGTTTCTTGAGCCTCAATCCTTTCAGCATTGTTCAACAGAACTCTCTGTGATGATGGAAATGCTCCATCTGTACTGTTTAATGTGGTGGTTACGTGTGGCTGCTCAGCACTTGAAATGTGGCTCAGGGGGCTGCGAATTGAATTTTTAATTTTATTTAATTTTATTTCATTTAAATGTAAATTGCCCCATGTGGCTAGCAGGTACTATATTGGACAGCACAGCCTTAGACTTTGCTACTGCATGCTTTGCTTTCCCTCTGCATTCTCAGCTTGAAAAATGGTAGATAATTGAATAGGTAACATTGTTTTGGGTTCCTGTCTCATAATTGTTTCCGTTTCAGTGTAATTAACCTAACAGTTCCAACCCAAGAAGGCAGCTTCACCACCAAGATGGCTCTCTACAAAAATGCCTCCTACAAACATCCTTACCGCCAGGGTGAAGTAGTGTTGACGACTCGAGATGTGCTGTATGTAGGGGTTTTTGTGGTTGGAGCTGACTCCACACATTTAATCCTAACGCTCAACAAATGCTATGCCACACCCTCCCGAGACAGCAATGATAAGCTCCGATATTTCATCATCGAAGAAGGGTGAGTAACCTCTTTATAGACAACAGTCTCAGAGCTTCAGGTATAATATTGTCTGCATCATTTTTTAAGGAAGGGAATGGAAACTAATATTTGTTGGCTGCCTACGAGGCCAGCATTTTGCATTTATTAATTCATCTAATTCTCAGGGCAACCTATGAGGTAGATATTATAAGCTTCATTTTACAGACAATCAAATAACTTGCCTTAAGTCACACAGAAATATAGTGGTAGGTACCCCAAGTCCGTGTGGCATTGACTACATTAACTACAAGATGCTTTATTCTCAAAGTGGGGATTCTGTGCTGTTTACTTTGAACTTCAATTTGGGAAGCATGTGGAATTCTGCAAATGAAAGAATATAATGACAATAACCACAGGTTAATGAACAGGGCATCTAGAAAAATAAAAAGGAAATTAAAATCATAGCCTATAGACTCAACAGGTTTCCCTTTACTCACACTATATGCTTACCACCTAGTATGTTTCCTGAAAACATAGTGATTACACAACAAAATTTCTTGAATGAATAAATGAATGAGAAGAAAAGACTGTAGACCAACCACAATAATTGTCTTTATTAAAAACAAAACTACTTTCTGGATATGTTAGACAGTTTACATTTATTGTAATAGATTTTGTAACAATTCACTGTAACAGCTTTATTACAAAGATAATTTATATGTAATACAATTTACTTGCTTTAAGTGTAAAAATCAATGGTAATTGATTGGTAAATTTGCAGAGAATTGCAAATATCACCATAATCTAATTTTAGAACATTTTGTCACTCCAATAGTTACTTTTTATATGAATTTCTTTTTAAAATATATTGATACATTTACATATTTATGGAGTATATATGATATTTTGATACATGCATTAAATATGTAGTGCTCAGATCAGGGAATCTAGGATACCTATCACCTTGGATATGTGTCTTTTCTTTGTGTTGGGAGCATTTCAAATCTTCTCTTCTGGCTATTTTGAAATATATAATAAATTGTTGTTAACTATAGTCACCCTACTGTGCTATCAAACACTAGAACTTATTCCTTTTATCTAAATGCATGTTTGTAGCCATTAACCAACCTCTGTCCATCCCAGCTTCTTACCCACCGTTTGGTAACTATCAGTCTACTCTGTACTTCCATGAGATCAACTTTTGAAGCTCCCACATATGAGTGACAAACAGATATTTGTCTTTCTGTGCCTGGCTTATTTCATTTAACATATTGACTTCCAGTTCTGACCATGTTGTTGCAAATGATAGGATTTCATTTCTTTTTAAGGCTGAATAGTATTCCCTTGTGTATATATATCACATTTTCTTTATCCATTCATCCACTGATGTATACTTAGGTCGATACCATATCTTGGCTATTGTGAATAGTGCTGCAATAAACATAGAAGTGTAGAAATATTCTTTGGATATACTAATTTCCTTTCCTTTGGATAAATACTCAGTAGTGGCCTTGCTGGATCATGTGGTAGTTCTATTTTTAGTGGGTTTTTTTTTTTTTTGGTGTGTGTGTGTGTGTGTGTGTGTGTGCGTGTGTGTGAAACCTCTGTAGTGTTTCTCATAATGACTGTACTCATTTATATTCCCACCAGTAGTGTAGAAGAGTTCCCCTTTCTCCATATCCTCACCAGCATTTGTTACTTTTTGTCTTTTTAATAGTAGCCATTTTAACTGGCATGACATGATATCTCATTGTGGTTTTGATTTTTATTTCCCTGATGATTAGTAATGTTGAGCATTTTATTTTTTGTATACTTGTTGGCCATTTGTATGTCTTCATTTGAGAAATATTTATGCAAATCCTTTGCCCAGTTTTTAAAGGAATTATTTGTTTTCTTGCTGTTGAGTTGTTTGAGTTTCTTGCATATTCTGGATACAAATCCCTTGCTGGATGAATACTTTGCAAATATTTTCTTTTATTCAACAGGTTGTCTCTTCATTTTGTTGGTTGTTTTCTTTGCCGTGTAGAAACTTTTTAGTTTAATATAGTCCCATTTGTCTATTTTTGCTTTGTTGCTTGGGCTTTTGAAATCTTACCCATAAAATATTTGCCTCAACCAATGATGAAGCATGTTCACTTTGTTTTCTTCTAGTAGCTTTATAGTTTCTGGTTGCACATTTAAATCCACTTTGAGTTGATTTTTGTTTATGGTGAGACACAAGGGTATAATTTAATTCTTCTGCTTATGGATATCCAGTTTTCTCAGCACCAGTTTTTGAAGAGAGCGTCCTTTCCCCAATGTATGTTCTTGACATCTTTGTTGAAAATCAGTTGGCTGTAAATACATGGATTTACTTCTGAGTTCTGTTTTGTTATACTGGTCTATGTGTCTGTTTTTATACCAATATCATGCTGTTTTGGCTACTATAGCTTCACACTATACTTAAAAGTCAGGTAGTGTGATGTCTGCAGCTTTGTTCTTTTTACTGAGTATTGCTTGGGCTATTCAGGGTCTATTGTGGCTCTATACAAATTTTAGGATTTTTTTTTCTATTTCTGTGAAGAATTTCATTGGTATATTGATAGGGATTGCATTCAATCTGTGGATTTTTTTTGTGGGTAGTACGGTCACCTTAACAATATCAATACTCCCAATCCATAAGCATGAGATGTCTTTCCATTTGTTTGTCCTCTTCATTTTGTAATTTTCCTTGTAGAGATCTTTCACTTGGTTAAATTTATTCCTAGATTTCTTATTTTTTTGTAAGTATTGTAAATGAGATTGCCTTCTTGATTTTTTTCGCTGCTAGTTCATTATTGGTGTGAAAATGCAACTAATTTTTGCATGCTGTTTTTATGTCCTGCAACTTTACTGAATTTGTTTATCTATTCTAAGAGTTTTGATGGAATCTTTAGGTTTTCTGTATATAAGATCATATTATCTGCAAAGGGAAAGTTTGACTTTCTATTTCCCAATTTGGATGTCTTTTTTTTTTTTTTTTTTTGAGATGGAGTCTCGCTCTG
>NW_016830476.1:659835-679437 GCF_001698545.2 Rhinopithecus bieti
TGCCTCCCGGGTTCACACCATTCTCCTGCCTCAGCCTCCCGAGTAGCTGGGACTACAGGCACCCGCCACCACGCCCGGCTAATTTTTTGTATTTTTAGTAGAGACGGGGTTTCACCATGTTAGCCAGGATGGTCTCGATCTCCTGACCTCGTGATCTGCCCGCCTCGGCCTCCCAAAGTGCTGGGATTACAGGCTTGAGCCACCGCGCCCAGCCTGGATGTCTTTTTTTTTTTTCTCTTGCTTGATTGAACTGGCTAGGAATTCTAGTACTATGTTAATAAGATTGATGAGAATGAGAATCCATGAATTGTTCCAGTACTTTCAGCTTTTCTTCATTTAGTATGATATTACCCATGGGTTTGTCATATATGGCTTTTATTATGTTGAGGCATGTTCCTTCTGTTCCTAATATTTTGAGAATTTTTATCACAAAGGGATGTTGAATTTTATCAAATGCTTTTTGTGCATCTATTGAGATAATTGTATGGTTTTATTGTTCATTTTATGTGATATATGACATTTGTTGATTTGTATATATTGAAACATTCTTGCATCCCTGGAATAAATCCTGCTTGATCATGGTGTATTATCTTTTTGATGTGTTGTTGGATTCAGTTTGCTAGTATTTTATTGAGGATTTTTGCATCTATGTTTAGACATTGGCTTGTAGTGTGTGTTGTGTGTGTGTGTGTGTGTGTGTGTGTGTGTGTGTGGTGTCCAGGTCTAGTTTTGGTATCAGGGTAATGCTGGCCTTGTAGAATGAGCTAGGAAGAATCCCCAAATTCCCTCCTCTTCAGTTTTTTTGAAATAGTTTAGGAAGCATTGGTGTTAGTTCTTCTTTGTAAGTATGGTAGAATTTAGCAGTAAAGACAACTAGTCTTTATGGACTTTTCTTTGCTGAGAGACATTTTGTTCCTGATTCAATCTTGTTATTAGATATTGGTCTGTTCAGGTTTTCTATTTCTTCCTGGTTCAACCTTGGTAGGTTGTATGTGTACAAGAATCTATCCATTTTCTGTAGGTTTTACAAAGTGTATAGTTGTTCATGACAGTCTGTAATGATTCTTCGTATTTCTGCGCTATCAGTAGTATTATCTTCTTTTTTATTTCTGATTTTAATTTGAGTTTTCTGTCTTTTTTCCCCTTAAGTTAGTCTAACAAGTGCTTTATCAATTTTGTTATCTTTTTAAAACATGAATTTACATTTCATTGATTCTTTGCTTGTTTTAGTCTCTACTTTATTTAGCTATGGCCTAATCTTTATTATTTTTTGCCTTCTACTAATTTTGGATTTAATTTTCCACTTTTTTGATGTAGGTGTATATTGCAATAAATTTCCCTCTTAGCACTGTTTTTTGTTGTATCTCACATGTTTTGGTATGTTCTGTTTCCATTTTCACTTGTTTAAAAAAATTTTTTAAATCTGCTTCTTAATTTATTCGTTGACCCAGTGGTTGTTCAGGAGCATGTTGCCTAATTTCTAAGTATTTATTCAGTGTCCAAAATTTCTCTTGTTATTGATTTCTAGTTTTATTGCATTGTGGTCTAAGAAGATAGTTGATATGATTTCAATTTTAAAATGTGTCAGGACTTGGTTTTGGCCTAACATATGGTCTATCTTGGAAAATATTCTGTGTACTAATGAGAAAAATGTGTATTCTGCAGCTGTTGGGTAAAATGTTCTGTAAATGCCTGTGAGGTCCATTTGGTGTAAAGTGCAATATAAATAAAATTTTTCTGTTGATTTGCTTTCCAATGTTGAGAGTAGGATGTTAAATTCCCCAACTTTCATTACTTTGGAATTTATCTCTCCCTTTAGATCTAATAATATTTGCTTTATACATCTGGGTGCTGTGATGTTGGATAGATATATATTTAGAATTGTTGTATCCTCTTGCTGAATTTATCCTTTCATCATTATGTAATGATCTTCTTTGTCTCTTTTTACAGCCTTTGACTTAAAGTCTGTTATATCTGATACAAATATAGCTACCCCTGCTTGCTTTTGGTTTTGCTTTTCACAACTTATCTTTTTCCATCCCATTACTTTCAGTCTATGTGTGTCTTTTACAGGTGAAGTGAGTTTCTTGTAGGCAGCATATATTTGAGTTTTTTGTTTGTTTGTTTGTTTTTAGCTGTTCAGCCAGTCTATATCTTTTAAGTGGGGAATTTAATCTGCTTACATTCAAGGTTATTACTGATAAGTGAGAACTTATTCCTGTCATTTTGTTTATTGTTTTATGGGTGTTTGTATACCCTTTGTTTCATTCTCTCTTATCATTTATTATTGTGGTTTGGTGGCTTTCTGTAGTAGTAACATTTGACTCCTTCTCTTTCTCTTTTGTGTGTATGATCTACCATTGAGTTTTACACTTTTATGTGTTTTTATTATGTCGTATATCAACCTTTCACTTCCAAATGTAGGACATACTTAAATTTTCTTGTAGGGCTGGCCTGGTGGTGAATTCCCTCAGTTTTTGCTTGTCTGGGAAATACTATTTTTTCTTCATTTTTGAAGGATAGCTTTGGGTGTAGTATTCTTGATGAGCAGGTATTTTCTTTCTTTCAGCACTTTGAATATATCCTTGCATTCTGTCCTATCCTGTAAGAGTTCTGCTGAGAGATCTGCTGTTGGTCTGATGGGGTTCCATTATCTATAACTTGGCGCTTTTCTTTCACTGTTTTTAGAATTCTGTCTTTGGCTTTTGTCACTTTGAGTATAATATGCCTTGGAGAAGACATTTTTGGGTTGAATCTCTTTGGGATCTTTGAGCTTCCTGTATGTAGATGTTTATATCTCATGCAAGACTTGGGAAGTTTTTAGTTATTATTTCATTACATAGGTTTTCTGTGCCTTTGGACATCTTTTGCCCTTCTGGAACTCCCCAAATTAGAATATTTGGTCACTTTATAGTTTATTATATTTCACATAGAATTTCTTCTTTCTTTCTTATTCCTTTGTTTGTTTGTTTGTTTGTTTTTGCCTGATTAAGTTATTTCAAAAGACCGGTATTCAAGAATTCTTTATTCTGGCCAGGTGCAGTGGCTCATGCCTGTAATCCCAGCACTTTGAGAGGCCGAGGCAGGCCGATCATGAGGTGAGGAGATCGAGACCATCCTAGTTAACACAGTGAAACCCTGTCTCTACTAAAAATACAAAAAATTAGCCAGGCATGGTGGCGTGTGTCTGTAGTCCCAGCTACTCAGGAGGTTGAAGCAGGAGAATCACTTGAACTCAGGAGGCAGAGGTTGCAGTGAGCTCAGATCACACCACTGCACTCCAGCCTGGCAACAGAGCAAGACTCCATCTCAAAACAAAAAAATTCTTTATTCTGTTTGATCTAGCATATTGTTGAAGCTGTTGACTGTATTTTTCAGTTTTACTCATTGAATTCTTCAGTTCCAGAATTTCTGTTTGGTTCTTTTTGTTTGTCTCTTTGTTGAATTTCTCACTCAGATCATGAATTGTTTTTCTGATTTCTTCGTATTGTGTTTTCCTGGGTCTCACTGAACTTCTTTAATATCATTATATTGAATCCTTTCTCAGGTATTTCATAGATTTCTTTCTGGTTGGAATGTGTTGCTGGAGAATTATTATTATTTTGTTTTATTTTTTATATCTTGAAATGGAGTTTTGCTCTTGTTGCCCAGGCTGGAGTGCAGTGGCACAATCTCGGCTCATTGCAACCTCTGCCTCCTGGGTTCAAGCAATTCTCCTGCCTCAGTCTCCTGAGTAGCTGGAATTACAAGCACGTGCCACCACGCCTGGCTAATTTTTGTACTTTTGGTAGAGATGGGGTTTCTCCATGTTGGTCAGGCTGGTCCTGAACTCCCAATCTCAGGTGATCCACCCACCTTGGCCTCACAAAGTGCTGGGATTACAGGCGTGAGCCACCGTGCCTGGTTACTGGAGAATTATGGTGTTCTTATTGTGTCCTTATTGTGTCCTTGCTTTTTTATATTTCTTACGTCCTTATGTTTGTTTCTGTGCATCTGGTATCATAGTTGCTTCTCCAATTTTATGGACTGGCTTTTATAGGGACGTTGTTTTTCCTGTAGGTGTATCTATAGTGTTGGTTGGGTTTGACTTTGGCTTTGATTCTGGGTGGACACAGCAGTGTAGTCTCCATATGATTTCTTCAGCTGTAATCAGCATCAGTCATGTCTGTGAGTTAGTCAGTGACTTAGGCTATTAGTGGAGGATATGGTGAGGCTTTGCTGGGGACAGGGATGCCAGATGAGCCAGTCCTTGGGTACCAGTGGTGGTGATAGCAGGCCAGCATGCCAGCTTTTGGGCCCCTGGATGGCATTAACAAGCACTCATGGTAGTAGGTCTAGGTGGGCCAATCCTTGGTCAGTGGTAGCAGTGGGCCAGGTGGGTGGGTGGGTCCTCGGGCCCTAAGTGGTGTATGTGGCATCAGTGATGGCAGTAGCAGCAGTGGCCCAACTCTTAGGCCCCAAAGCCTCACATGGGAGTGCCAGTGGTGGTGGCGGTGGGCCAGTCCTCAGGTCCTCAGGTGGCACACGGCTGAGTTCTGACAGTGGTGGCAGGCTGGGTGGGCCTGTCCTCAGGTTCCCAAAAGGCAAATTTTAATGTAGTTGCTGGCAGTGGTAGACAGGGCAGGGCAATCTGTAAGCCCCCAGATGATGTGCATGGGTGCTGGGAGTGGCAAGCAGGGCAGGCCTATCTTTAGATCCCTTGATGACATGTGTGAGCACAGGGGTGGGCTGGTCCCCAGGCCCCCTGATGGTGCATGCGAGCACTGGCAGTGGGTGGGGCGGTTCTGTTGTCAGGCCCCCCTGATGGGTGGCATTGCAGCCATCAGTATTAGTGGATGGGTTGCAGGTTGGTAAATCCCCCCCAGAACGACAACGTGGTTTTGCCCGAGTGGGTGGTGGGGTAACAGATTGTGCAGGGCTGCCTTAGGACCGCTGGAAGAGCGTGCTATGGGGAACCAGTGGTGACTGGTGGATGAGTCAAACCCCAGATCCAGCGACAGGCCATACATGGGCACCAGTGGTGTGGGGGTGGGGCAGGCCGTGTCCTCAGGCCTCATGACGCCACCTGGTGGCTGAGTCTCAGGCCCTCTGGAAGGTGTATATGGGATGTCTGGTGGGCCCTGATAGCTGTGGAAGTGGCAGGAGTGCTGACAGTGCAGCAGAGCTGCAGGCAGGCTGGCGTCTTGGGTTCTGGGAGCTGTGCGTCAGTCCCTGGCCTGGACAGCCGTCCCTGGTGCACCTGGATCACCTGTTGTCCGCAGCGGTGTTAGGACACTGTGTGGGTGAGAGTGGGCTGTGGACACCAGCTGCACCACTGAGTTCAGCCAGTGTTGTGAACCCTGCAGCCTTTTGAGTAGACCCAGAAGCGGTAGGTGTTAGCAGGGGCTCCAGGGGATGTGGAGAAGTTGGACCCCAGGGCAAGATATAGTCCGACGGGGGCTGGGCTCTCAACATGGCGCCATGCTGCAGCTGCTTGGGTCTGGGGGGCTGGAGGCTGTGCGATTCAGTGTGAACGCCTTCTCTGGAACAATACTGTTAGGTGGAGTCCAGGTAGCTTCCTATACGAGTCTCAGGGTCCAAATGGCTCTCCTATGGCTAGCATTACCAAAGTCTGCAGTGGAATATGCACCACTGGGGATCTCTCAATTAACCTTTTCCCACATTGGGAAGTTTCTCCTGGCTCCAAGCTGACCCTAGCAGGGCCAACTGCTTTGTTTCCCTCAGTTTTCATGCCTCAGAGATCCTCTGTCCCTCTTTTGCTGAATCCCAGTGTGTTTTCTTTGATGCTCTATTCAACTTGTGATAGTCCGTTTATTGTTTTGGCCCATCTTTGTGAGGGAGGCGAGTTCTGGGTGCCTCTAGCCAGCCATCTTGAAGCCCATAATAATTTTTCTGGGAGACACGGTCTCACTCTGTTTCCCAGGCCCCAGGCTAGAGTGTGGTGATAGGATCACGGCTCAATGCGGTCTCAGCGTCCTGGGCTCAAGTGATCCTCCCACCTCAGCCTCCTGAGTAGCGGGGACTACAGGCGCACACCACCATGCCCGGTGAATTTTCTCTATTTTTTGTAGAGACTTAGTCTCCCTATGTTGTTCAGGCTGGTCTTGCACTCTTGGGCTCAAGTGATCCTCCCATCTTTGCCTCCCAAAGTCCTAGGATTACAGGTGTGACCTACCATGCCAGCCAGCCTACAATAATTCTTAAAGCAGGTAAATGTATTAATCAGAATTCTGAGTGGTAGAGACCAATTCAAACCAGTTTATGCAAAAATCAAGGCATTTAATGGTTATAACACCAAATCACAGGAGTGGATGTGACTTCAGAGATGATTGGATCCAGGGAGCCAGATGCTATCAAGACTCTCCTCATGCTTTATCCCTTCTCTCTCTCTCTGTCTGTCTCTCTCTCTCTCTCTCTCATTGACCTTGTTAGACACTGGCAATCCTAGACTCACATTCTTATAGCATTGTAACCACTGAGAAGAGAGCACTTCTAACTCCAGTGCAGGGAATCCCAGGCCTATCCTGGACCACTTGCTTATCCTTTGTTTGGCAGGTAGGGATATACACCATTGAATTTGCCTGGCCTGGTCAGCCCCCACCCCTGTGGTGGTCAGAGAGTGCTTTGGATACAGTAAGTAGCTTTATGGTTGAGGGGAAGAGGCATGGTTTCCCAAGAGAAGACGGGTGTGGTTCTGGGAAGACAAACAATAGACATTCACTAGTTTACAAATGAAACAGGCTCAGAGAGACTAGGCACAGAGCTCACTCAAGGTCACACAACTATCAAGGAGCAGAGAAGAAATCCTTTTAGGTTTCAAGACACACCGACTCCCTAAGTGACCAGGTGTGGGGAGTGGCATGGGTTGCTGAGGTGTATTGTGGAATTTTCAGCAAAGACCTCACTAAGGCATTTGTATTTCTGAATTGGTGTTTATCCTCCTTAGAGGGCAAAAGAGGAACGTGGTGACTCTTGGTGTCCTTCAGGCCTAGATGAGTGGGTGAGCATCACAATTATCCTTTTGTTCATGTTTCTTCCTCTTCTCATTGTATTCCTTTTGCAACGTAAAAGGGTTAATATATGAGACACTCTACAAATGCAAATCCAGATTATAGGGCTTATGTCTCCTTTGAAGGACGTGGTAGCCTTTAACATTTTTAAAATGGTATTTAAAAGACTTGACCCAGAGAGGGAGAGCAAGCCAAGGAGCATATTCATAAATCTCAGCTTACCCCAGTGTCTGTCTGAATAAACATCTTCAGATTAAACCGTGGTTGGGTGGGAAGTGACTTCTTTATGTAGGTGAATCCATCAGTCCTCCTAACCTTTCTTGGAGGGATGTGGTTATTGTTTTTTTCCAGCAAACTTAGGGAAACCAGATGTTCAATGCTTAATGAATAGCTGCAAAATGGGTCCACTAAAGTATTTTGGGGGTCAGTTGTTTCTCTCCAGCTGTGTGGAGGGCAGAGACAGCAGCAGCTTCTACAAGTGGCTTGTAAGTCTGGGGACACGCAGGCCACTTCTGTTTTCTCTTCATGTGCTAGACAGAGGAAAGGGCAGATGTTTCATTGTTAACAGAAGATTCTAGTGTTTAGTGTCTGTGCTCAGTCTAAGAAAGACACCCAGACATCCATTTCTGCCTCGCTATGCCCCTTCCTTCAGTTTTGCTGATACCTAAACTTCAAGTCATCTCCCAGGGAGAGAATTGGTGGTGTGGTTAAGAGGGAAGGTCTGTGTGAAGACTGAAGAGCCATTACCGCTTTAGAATCCTTGAGCCTGTTCAGGTTATCCAAATAAATAACAGTGTCAAGAAAAAGTATGGCATATAAGTTTTTGTTTCAAAGCACTTAAGAGACTATTGGACTATTGCCTTAAAAAGCAACTTGCATTTTGCCTGGAAGGCTAAATGTGTGGGAATGCTGAAGGATAACTTCAAGTTTTAATTTTCCTTATTGCTAAGCTATTTAATCCTATGGACTAGGGAGAAGAATCATAAGAAAGAGTCACCCTTTTTATCGTTATCATTTTAAAGAGCTTTTTGGTTCCTACGGGCCAGTCTTGGCCGTGGCAACACCATTCGCTCACTCAATCATTCATCTGACAAAAATTTTCAAATACATGCCACATGCCATGTGGTGCAGTGGAGACACAGTAAGGAATATGACTTGGTTTCTGTGCTCATGGATTTCAACAGAGGGCTGTTGGCAAATCCAGGAAAGGCCATTTGTTTGTGCCTTGTCCGGGCATGACTAGGGAACATTTATAAAGGAGAGGGTGCCATAGAACTGGTGTTGGAGAAAGGGCAGGAGTGATGCATTGGACAAAGAGCAGGAAGATCTTCCAGGCGGGGGAAACATTCTGTGAAAAGACACAGGACTATAGGAGACTCTGATGCCTTTGGGGAACTATACGTAGTTGAAGCCAGATCTCTGTGCCTGAGAGATGTCTTGGCTGGGGTTGTCTCTTGGCTCAATACCACAAGGAAGGGGGCTGAGAAAAGTGACAGCTCCATCAAAGCGACTCTGCAACTCACCCTGACCGGTCGTCTTTCCCCTCCAGCTCCTACCTATTTTAACGTGGGAAGTATTCCCAACAGGGTTTGCGTCAGGGGCCCCTGCCAACATTGATAATTAACTGAAGAAAGTACAGAAGAAGAATGAATCTTGTGTTTATTAAATTGCTATCGGTAAAACACAGCATTATGAGGGGGCAGAATGAGAAACTGAAGCGTGGGGAAATTGAGTGTGTGAGTGTGGTCCTTGCAGTCGTTTTGTTTTTAGTTGCAGTTAGGATACTAATTCGAGGTGGTGTTTGATGTTTCAAAACAAACTATGAAAATATGAGGGAGTGATAATAAATGACAAACCCAGGCAGTCCAGAGGTCACTTTCAAATGTAAAGGCATTTCTGCCACTTATGACGGTTTTATGTGAAAAGTGAAATTTTGAAATGAAGATGAGGATTAAAGTGTAAGAGGAAAACATGTGAAGCAAAGATTCCATTATTTTTTCTGAATAGGTGTCAGAACATCAAAGATAACACCATCGGCATCGAGGAGAATGCAGTCTCCCTGACCTGTCGCTTTCACGTCACCGTCTTTAAATTCATAGGGGATTACGACGAAGTTCACCTTCACTGTGCGGTGTCACTCTGCGACTCAGAAAAGTACTCCTGTAAAATCGTAAGTGAGAGTGTGAAAACAAAGTGCTTAGCCTTATTTCTCACTGTCTCGGTTTCCCAACATGAGGATCGTGAATGCCAGGTGGCCTGACTGGAAGCATTCATAGATGCTTGGGGTGGACAGTCATCTTTGATGGGACAGTGAGAGAAAACATGGGGAAATATATCTATTTACTCTTCTAGCTCTTAATTGTCAACCAGTCATGGGCTTAACGCTAGACTAGGGTTTCTCAAAGCTCGGCACTGTTGACATTTTGGACGGAATAATTCTTTGTTCTGTGCGTTGTAGGATGTTAGCAACATTCCTCACCTCTACCCATGGGTACCAATCACACCTTCCCCCAGTTTCAACACCCAAAATGTCTCCGGATGTTGCCAGTTGGTCTGGCTGAGAGCCACTGCCCTAGAGTCTCAAGGAGCCAGGCGGCCTGACTCTAATGACCACCGGGCCAAGTTCCACTCCACTGCAGAACCAAACTCTCGAGCTCAGGATACAGTGTATCCAGGTGTCCTGCAGCTCACTTGATCTACATCAGGACTCTGGAGGGGATGAGGGATGAAGCAGCAAACCAGTCATCTCTTCTGTGCCAGGCTTCCACCCCCACCACTTACGGGCTGGGTCCTTACGATTTGATTACCCGATACCTGGCCCCTAGCCTTTAACATTGCAGCTTTATGCTAACACCATGTTTGCAGAATCAAGATGTGAATTATGGTCAGGGTAACTTACAGATGATACTGCATACATTAGTGCCTGATGAGATACAGCAATCCTATTCCTGGGCAGGGAGCCTCTTTGAATCTCATTCCAGTGTGGATCCATCAGAAATGAAGGAGAGATTTTTAAAAAGGAAAAAGTACTAATTCCAGTGTGGAGAGTGTGTTTAATTCTGTTCAACACACAGCCTAGAGTCCCAGAGGATTCGATGATCAAGAATGCATTGGTTCTAATTAATCTGAGCAGCAATAATGCTTGAGGCCAGAGTCACTGCCTCTTTTAGAGGTGAAAACATGGTGAAGAATAAGTTACCAGCTTAATTGTGTGAAATTTTTCCCCTGGTGTTTTGTCTTACAGACTTGCCCACAAAATTCCAGGATTGCCACAGATTACACAAAAGAACCCAAAGAACAGATCATTTCAGTGGGACCTATTAGGAGAAAAAGTATGTATGTTCTCTAAAACACACCCTAAATTATTAAAACAATGGGATTTGAAGGCTCAGACGTGTTTCACCTCTGATGTGGGTCCAGTGGATGAGGAGGCTGGTGTTGGGGACACCGGTTTGAGAACATCACCCACTTCCTTAAAGACATCTTTTCATTGACTTATAAACATTCAACAATGGCATTGAGCTTTTCTTTGTCCTTCTCTTTTTTTGGGTGGGGGGTAGGGGGGAATTGAGTCTCGCTCTGTCTCCCAGGCTGGAGTGCAGTGGTGCGATCTCGGATCACTGCAAGCTTTTCCTCCCGGGTTTACGCCATTCTCCTGCCTCAGCCTCCCGAGTAGCTGGGACTACAGGCGCCTGCCACCATGCCCAGCTAATTTTTTTGTATTTTAGTAGAGACAGGGTTTCACCGTGTTAGCCAGGATGGTCTCCATCTCCTGACCTCGTGATCCACCCACCTTGGCTTCCCAAAGTGCTGGGATTACAGGCGTGAGCCACGGCACCCGGCCTGTCTTCCTCTCTTTTTAAAGCCTTGCCCTTCGATACCAGTGGAAGGGTTGAACTGTCTGTAGTTAATCTTCCTAACCGCTCTTTTGTAGGGCTGGACTGGTGTGAGGACAATGGAGGGTGTGAGCAGATTTGCACGAGCAGAGTGGACGGGCCTCTCTGCAGCTGTGTAACAGGAACCCTGCAGGAGGATGGCAAGAGCTGCAGAGGTAGATGCTCTTCTACCTTGGGGCAGGCAGCTAGGGGACACGGGAGGTTCTTTACCCCCAGAAGGAGAAATTCAGATTTGAAGCCCACTCAGTCAGCAGCTCTCCCTCAAGAACTCCAGAAATTAAGGAGGAAAGATGGGGAACATACCCAAGGAATTCTAGGGCCATTAAACAAACAAACAACAACAACAACAAAAACCTTGCTTTTTCACCTAGAATATAAAGGTAATTTAAAAAACAAGTTATCCAGCCATTTAAGGACCATATATTGGCCTACATCTGGCTGTCAAGTCTACTCGGGCTAAAGTTGGGATTGGGATGCTTCCTCCAGGAAACAAGCCTTAGCACATGGTTTCCCTGACCTCTTATGAGGTTGGCAGGACTCTCTTCTTTTTTGAGATGGAATCTCGCTCTGTCGCCCAGGCTGGAGTGCAGTGGCACCCTGAGATACTTAGACGAAATTTTTTTTTTTTTCCCTGAGACAGAGTCTCAGCTCACTGCAACCTCTGCCTCCCGGGTTCAAGCGATTCTCCTGACTCAACCTCCCGAGTAACTGGGACTACAGGCACACGCCACCATGCCCGGCTAATTTTTGTATTTTTAGTAGAGATGGGTTTCACCATATTGATCAGGCTGGTCTCAAACTCCTGACCTCGTGATCCTCGTGATCCTCCCGCCTTGGCCTCCCAAAGTAGGACTCTCTTAAAGATTGGGTTAATTCTGTTACTTTGCTGCCTTAGGGTCATTTGGGTAAAATGGGTTCTTGGCCATGAAGTTTCCTTTCTTTAGCTGAGTGCTGCAAAGATGTCTCATCCCTATCAAACAGGTATTTTTTTTCCCCATAGGGCTTACTGTGTTCCTCTCTGTTTACAGCCTCTAATTCTTCAGTCGAACTCCAAGTCTGGACGCTTCTTCTCGTCATGATCCAGATTTCATTATGGCATTTTGTCTATAAATCAGGCACGATCTCATAATTAAATCAAAGTTGCTATATAAAGTACTGTAATTTACTTACTTCAACTCCCTGTAGGATAAAAAGTGTGTGCCCTTAAGTCAAAACCTATTTGAAAGTGTCCAGCATCTCAAAATGATCTCACCTGCCTCCAACAGTCTGAGGTCCAGAAACCAGCAAACATCCAAGCTCCTCTTTCAGAATATGAAACGGGGCTTCTACAAGTCAGTTATGGAAAGTTTATCTCTTATGTAAAATTTCCAAACAGTTGTCACTAGAAACTTTGGTTCACATGAAAAACCAGTAAAGGAAAAAAATTCTGGTTAGAGAAATCTGACTGGAAATCTGACCAGAGAAATCTGTCAAGCCAGTGCTATTTCTGGATCACGTTTTTTTACAGAGAGAGGGCCTGTTGGAATGATTTTGAAGTGATGACTGGAAGGTTTGACTCCCTCTAAGGAATCTTGCTGGCGTTTGGAAGTGTCTGATCTATGATATGTATGCGTTCTGTCTATGAGGCGCTCTCCACCCACAGTGTCCTTCAACCTTGCCATGGCAGCTTTGGCCACTGGGGATACTGCTGACCTGGGGAACCCCACCCACTCTCCTACCCCCTTGAACCCAATCCCTTCTCTTTTTACAAATCAACCAAATACTTTTTAATGTGTTTTATCCTTAAATAAACTTTGTGTTCAAATATTCTCATTACTTGGTGGCTGGAATCATTCTTATTGATGTTAAGCTTTGTACACTAAAGAGCATGCCATGAATTTTTTTTTTTAAAAGAAATAGCAGCAATTGGACCAGGAAGGCACTGTTGGCCAAAACGTTAATGCACCGTTATATTGCTGTTCGTGTGTACTTACAGAGCATTAGCAGAGCATTAAGGTACGGTGTAGAAGAGAAGCAGGCAGCATCCTCTTTTGTAAGTGGTACACAAACACATATCTGCTATAATTAACTACAAAATGGAGGGCCTACTAAATATATCCCTGGAATGCTTTGCTTTTTAAGGGCAAAAACAAAGTAAAACCCACTTCAGGTTTATTTTGAAGTTGCCTTGGATTTAAACAGATCGCATTTTTGTATTTTTCTGGGAACTCTGAAAAGCTGAGCAAAAATGCTTAGTGCTCTTGAACGTGAGTGTGGGTGAAATGGCCATTGTCTCATATGTCAAAGCTCTGGCATCATACTGTCACTAGGCTGAAGAAGTGGGGTGCAGACTGTGCACTGAGCTGTTTTGTTCTCCCAGCCCCCTGGGAGAATCAACACATTCCAGCTTATCTCAGCAGTCACACATGCTATGCAGCTAAGCGGACAACTGGCATTGATGGAGAAAAATATGTGTCTGCTTCTGCTTGGACATCTTAAGATCTTTTGGGAAAATACTGAGCATTGAGATGGATTAAGGAATCAAACCATTGTCTATTCTAGCTGAGACATAGTACTTCTTCCTCACCAAGACAGAAATGAATATTAGGCGTGTGTTCTTTGTTTGCATGAAAACCTGGATTCCAGACTATCCCACACTTCAGGATCAGAGGATTGAGATGAGCTTATGCACCATTTCCATTCACACCATTAAAGGGTTAGGCTTTTGAAATCAAACAGATTATGAGTTGAATACAATAATGTCTCGTTTATGGTTTTACCTGAGATCCTTAGACAAATTTTTTTTTTTTTTTTCTTTTTCCCTGAGACAGAGTCTCACTCATGTTGCCAAGGCTGGAGTCCATTAGCATGATCTTGGCTCATTGCAGCCTCGACTTCCTGGGCTCAAGTGATACTGCCACTTCAACCTTCTGAGTAGCTGGGATTACAGGCACACACCACCATGCCCGGCTAATTTTTTATATTTTTAGTAGAGATGAGGTTTTACTGTGTTGCCCAGGCTGGTCTCAAAGTCCCAGGCTCAAGCAATCCACCCACCTTGGCCTCCCAAAGTGCTGGGATTATGGGCATGAGCCACCATGCCCGCCTTTTTAGATGAATTTTAACTGAAAACATACAAGGAGGAAATGGTATATTACTTACTTGACAGCACCTCTTTATTGATTCCCATATTAAAGTCATTAGAGATTCCTCGATTAAAAATTCTAGTGTTTTTTTTTTTAAACTTTTTAATCGAAATCCTTTTTGCCACACTTTCATTCTTGGCTTTTGGTTTTCTCACTTGGTTGGCATCCTTCACATGTCTACCATCAGGATAAACCTGGTTGTAATGACGCAACAGAAAACCCCAGGCCGGATGTGGTGGCTTATACCTATAATTCCGGCACTTTGGGAGACCCAGGCAGACAGATCTTGAGCCCAGGAGACTGAGACCAGCCTGAGCAACATACTGAGAACCCATCTCTACAAAAAAATACAAAAATTAGCCAGGGGTGGTGGCGCATGCCTGTAGTCTCAGCATACTTGGGAGGCTCAGTTGGGAGGATCGCTTGAGCCTGGGAGGTAGAGGCTGCAGTGAGCTATTATCATGGCACTGCAATCCAGCCTGGACAACAGAATGAGATTTTATCTCAAAAATGAAATAGAACACCCCACAATCTCAGTGACTTACCAAAGATTTCTTTCTTGCTCACGCAAGTCACCCCTGCTTTCGCTGTCATCCTGGAATGGAAGTTGCTGGAGACTTTATTATCCTTCAGTGTTGTCAGCTCAACGTGTGGCTTCAAGATTCACCTTGGCAAGGAAAGACAGCATGGAGAATCCCAGCCTAGCTCTTCCGTGCTTCTGCCTGAAGTGACACATATCGCTTCTGTTCCCACTTCATTGGTCAATGCAAGCCAGATGGCTGTAACTGACTTTTAGAGATGAGGAAGCACCAACTTCCCATGTGCCTGGAAGGCAGAAGAGCTGGAAATCAGTGGTGATAGTGTTCGCATTGCCTTCGAGTCAATCACTTCTATCTGGATTAAAGAGAACTACTTCTACAAAACTGAAAACAAATGGGCCCTTTAGTGGACTTCCTGGAAGGCAGAAGAACTGAGAGATGATCCTGACTCTTCTACTAATTCTCTGCTTGAGACACAAATTATTACATGCCTCAATACCTTTATTTTCCTGTATGTAACATAAGAACATGAAGCTTCTTTTCAAATGTTATGTCATAAAGTGACACTAGACACTTGACCTGGGAACCCTACCCACTCTCCTACCCCCTCGAACCTAATCCCTTCTCTTTTTACAAAGAGAAGCCATATGATAGTATATGTTAAGATAACTTCAGAGCATTGCCTTTTCCTGATGCTCTGAAAGATTTGCTTGCGGGGTGAAGGGGTGGGAAAGTGCAGGCTTAGCAAAGGTTGAAAAGGAAGTTAATTGGGAATCTTATTGACTTGGTATTTGTTTGATATCAAAAGAAACAACATCTTTGGGTCTGGCATTTGTGACCACTGGGAATTCTGTAGTTTCTTAACTAGTATTAGTTATGTATTCTACTCAAAATTCTAATGACAAAACTTGAGAGTGCTAATTGTTTAACATTGTCTAATATTCTAGCTATTTTTAGAACCATTTGACATTAAGTGGGAGCTTGAAATCTAATAAAATTTCTTTCAACCAAAGGAATTAAGTAATTATCAAAAGATGACAATTATGCAGGGCTAGGGTAATAAAGAATTACCTCTTTACTAATTCTGAATTAATTTATCATCCACCATGTTTTGAACTTCCCAGCCTTTCTCCTAAAACTCAGGGGATCTCTACAGCTTGTATTTCATGGCAGTTTGAGCCTGTTTAGAAGACCATGCTGGCATTTTGCAGTGCCCCATACGCTGACATCAGCTGCACAGTCCAGTGAAAAAGGAAATCAAACAGCACCCTCTAGTGTCTGCTTTTATTTTGCATGAAGCTCAAATGTGTATTGAACCACACCAATCAAATTATGATTCCCGTCCCCCACCCTACTGCCACCCTGAAACCTTAGATGCAGAACATTACGAGAACATAGCTTTAGAAAGCACATCAAATGCCAAGGACGTTTTCTGGAGAACAGTATGGGATTTATTTTTATGCATACAGTATGCATTACTCCAGGAAATAGCAGCACTTGGCATCCCATGCAAATTTTGCCCTTAATATTTGTTTCTCTAACGTGTTGACAAAATAGCTGTCAAGAAAATTAAGTATCTCTTTAAAATGTTGACAAATAAACAGTCTGATCAAGAAAAACCCAGGCAATATTTAATGGTCTTTTCTTCCCCCCAGCAGAATGTGAAATACTTTCATATGCATCTACAGCACAACAGCAATAACTCTGTTCTGACTAATGGAAGGCTCTGTTTGTGATGGTTTAATTATGTTTGCTGAAATACGACTCTCATATAAGACAACATCTCCATGGCAGAGGGACAGATCTCTGTGTCTATAGACAGAAATAAAATACAAAAGACTCATCATTCCATGAAGAACTCAGCAATCAAATTCTATTTGCTAAGGAAACAAATGGAGGAAGAATGTTCCCTGTACATTTCATTGTGTGTTTCTGTTTGCATCTAGCCTCTAGGTTAGCTGTTGTTTTCTTCAGTAGCATAAGATACTGATGGTGAAATAGTTTTGAAATTAAGATAGTCTACCATTGGATGAAATAACAATCCCTTATGCAAATGTAGCATCTTTCATAACTAGTGCTTTGCCACTGTATTTAATATTTTTCAATCCTAGATTATGCTGCATTCTGACAGAGAAATTAGAGGAAAAGTATTAAGTTGAAGTTATATATATCCAAAAGTGCTATAGAACACAGACCCACTCATATATGTATGCTTGTATGTGCAGATTTATTTAGTAATTTTTAACTTCTAATGAGACATATTAGGATGATAGTGACCTTTTGAGACTTTTAAGAACAAACTAACTTAGAATTCTTTATTTTCTCCCCATAACTTTTGAATTCCTTTGTGGAATACTTTAGGGTACAAAATACATCGATATTGCCCTATTTTAGTTGGGCAAAATATATTATTTTACTGAAAAGATAACAGTTAATTACTTTAAGTCTTGAAAACCTTTGCATTGGATCAACCTAGAATTAGTGGAATTATTTAAATTTAAAGACTGTAGTCACATAGAAATTTGCTACTGAGTTAATTATATGTTAACCAAAGGCAGAAAAAACAAGTTTCCTAGTGTTTCCCTCTTATCTGCCACAAACATTCTTAATTTAACAGGCCATCCTGGTCCTTAAATTTGGTTTATATAACTACATGGGTCATTCAAATCAAGAAGTTACAAGCGTATATTTATTCACACTTTCCATGAGTCTCTACGTTGATGACTGCAAAATGCTGTTAAGGAATATCTGCAGCCGTGCAGGGGACGGAGTCTGCTCTCCTGAAAAGTCACGATCAGAAAGCAATTTGGCAAACTAATTCGACAAGGGGAAAATGACTTAACATATAATGCGGAAGCATCTAGGTGTCATATCAGAATATTCAAAGCATAAAATGAGAAAAAGGGCTGTAGATAGCACATAACCCAATTTTTACCCTTAAAAAAGCCCCATATTTGAAATGCTTACTTTGAACCTCCAAGAGAGAAGAATGGAAGTATTCTGAATATTAATTTAACATTAGCAGAAATGCAGTAAGTCTAGAGATACTTGGCCACTATGGATTTTATTCATGTCTCCTGTTGTTACCTGTTCTGTTTGTATTCTCAACCTGGTCGTGTTGATACACAATTACTTTCATTAGTTAATTTTAAGTAGAATCCCAAAACTAAGTTGACATTTGTATGTTATTTAGACAAATTTCCCTGAAAATACAGGCTGCCTAAATCACAGGGAAACATGTCTCTATCATACACATTTAAATGCTTCTTATTTTGAAGAATAGTTTCAGACAATCACAACCGACAAGGACTTTGTTGTATTTCCAGGCATTATACCCCAGCAACACTAATTCAGCAAAAGTCAACTTTCCTGGTAGATCCCCAAAGAGGCACCCCTAACTCTTGCAAACCAAGAGACCTCACGGCAACAACTATTTCTCTGTCCTCTGCCTTAGGGTTGTCCATACTTTATTATGAAGATACAACTATAGAACTTTAATGTGTGGTGATTTGATAAATTTTACAATAAAATTTGTAAAATGTATGGTTGTATTTCTAAGTCTTCTACCAGAAAGTATCATTCTGAGGTGCTCTCACGTTATAGAAACAGCAACAAAAACAACAACAAAATTCCTCGTCTTTGGGTCTGCTGTTAGAAGTGGGTTCTTTAAATGCCACCCCTAAAACATGAACTTGAGTCACTGATCACTGGCAAAGTCTGCTCTTATTGTTTTATTTGTAAAACAATTCCCACACTATTTATTCCAACCCTATTCTGAGTTTTTTTGTTTTGTTTTGTTTTGTTTGAGACAGGGTCTCGCTCTGTCGCCCAGGCTGGAGTGCAGTGGTGTGATCTCGGCTCACTGCAAGCTCCGCCTCCCGGGTTCACGCCCTTCTCCTGCCTCAGCCTCCCAAGTAGCTGGGAGTACAGGCACCCGCCACCACGCCTGGCTAATTTTTTAGTACAGATGGGGGTTTCACCGTGTTAGCCAGGATGGTCTCGATCTCCTGACTTCCTGATCCGCCCACCTTGGCCCGCCAGAGTGCTGGGATTACAGGAGTGAGCCACCGCGCCCGGCCGAGTTTTTCCTTCTCGCCAGAAGAATGTAAATGTACATGGGTTGGAAAAATGAGAGTGGCAGAACCTTTTAGTTTCGTGAAGGTATCACAAGGATATTTTGTTCCTATATGTTGCAAAGTGCAGCTGAGGATGGTGGAAGGAGTGCAGAGGGCCAGGGCTGCGGGTGGCCCCTGCTTTTCCTCAACTTCTCATGGAACCCTGAGTTAGCCAGGTGGGCCAGATGCCCTTGAAGGTATAGTCTCCTTCCAAAAATGTAAAAAAAAAAAAAAAAAAAAAAAAAAAAAAATTGATTTTACAAAACCCCTAAGATAGAGAAAATGATCTTAATTCTGAGATATTTGGAAAATACTATCAGAAAGAAAACAATGAATCTCTCAGATTTAATTCAGTGAGTAAAAATCTGCTGGAACCAAGAACCAAGAAATAAAATACAAACCCAGGATTGCCCTGAGGAAAAAATTTTGAATTTAACAAAATAATTCCTTGTAGACACTAAGGAATGTAAAGCAAGCAACCAAGTGCTTTGATGCCATTGCCTTTAAACACGATTTCATAAATGGAAAAAAAAAACTAATCTGATTACCTTGAAAAATGAGTAAATAAATATTAGAGCAAATCCATAGATGTATTAGTTTGTTCTTGCACTGCTGTAAAGAACTACCTGAGACTGGGTAATGTATAAAGAGAAGGTGTCTAATTGGCTCACAGTTCAGCAGGCTGTAGAGGAAGCATGGCTGGGGAGGCCTCAGGAAACTTACAATTGTGGCAGAAGGCAAAGCAGGCATTTCTTCACATGGCCAGAGCAGGAGGAAGGCGAAGGGGGAGTTGCTACCCACTTTCAAACAACCAGATCTCAGGAGAACTCTGTCACGGGACAGCACTAGGGGGATGGTGCTAAACCATCAGAAACCACCCTCATGATCCAATCACCTCCCACCAGGCCCCACCTCCA